>NC_058131.1:179338286-179353254 GCF_016433145.1 Gracilinanus agilis | reverse complement strand
CTTCCTTCCTTCCTTCCTTCCTTCCTTCCTTCCTTCCTTCCTTCCTTCCTTCCTTCTCCCCCAGAAACAGTGGGCAAAGGTTTAGCAGATAAGAGTTATATCAGTGAAATAACAGTGGTAGAAGGCAGAGCTTCAGCAGATGACAGTTACAGTGCAATGATGGAGCAGACAGCCAGTATCCTGGCTGTTAAAATAGCAGAAAGCAGGTAGAATCCCCAAACAGTGGAGTTGCTAGACCATACCAATGGGAGATGGAATTATGCAGACTCAGACAATGGTATTATGCAGATGAGACTCAGGCTGAAATCCTGCCTTATCTCAGAGGATGAGTTTTCAGGCATGTGTTTCCCTTCTTACAGAGCATGAGTACATGGGAGAATATACCCTATTTGTGTATGTCAGAGGGGGTGGTGCTGAGCATGATTAAACTCCTTAATTTTTCCCTTGTTATTTATGTTGCTATTCTTTTCCAATTACTTTACTGTTCGATTTATAGTTCTTTTACTTGTCTGTTAGTAAAGAATACATTCGTGGCAGCTAGGTGGCTCAGTGGATTGAGACTCAGGTCTGGGTACACATCTGACCTCCAACACTTACTACCTGTGTGACCCTGGGCAAGTTGCTTAAGCTCTGCTTACCTTCGTTTCCTCACCTGTCAAATGAGCTGTTGAGGGAAATGGCAAACCACTTCAGTATCTTTGCCAAGAAAACCCTAAATGAGGTCATGAAGAGTTGGACAGTTGGACACGACTGAGCAACAATGATTCCATTCCTGGAGTGATTTTTAGGCTTAGGTTTATCAAACATAATCCCCTTATATAACTGGATTCTATTTCTGGATTTTCTATTCTGTTCCATTGATCTGTTTCTTTTTTCCTTCTGTTTCCTTCTCTTTTCTTCCTTCCTCCCTCCCTGCTCAGTCTTAGATAGGTCTTATAATTATTGCCTTAAATACATTTTGAAATGTGGTAGGGCAAGTCCTACATTTTTATTTTTCATAATTCTTATTGATATTATTGCTTGTCTACTGTTCCATATTAATTCCGTTATTACTAAATCTATGGAGAAGGCTCATTGATATTTTATGTTAAATCTATGTTAGAAAAATATTGAAAAAATTTTTTTAATATTTACTAGTCTAAACAGGAGTTTGGGGGTATCTCCCCATTTGTTCAGGTTTTCTTTGATTTCTGTCAAAATCTCTTGAAATCTACATTCACCTAGATCTTTTGCATACCTTGATAAGGCAATGTGGCATTGGGGAATAGAATTCTAGGCTTGGAGTCACAAAGACCTGGGTTCAAATCTTTTCTCTGACACTTGGCTATATGACACTGAGCAAATCACTTTCTGGCAATTTCCTTCTGCAAAACGTGTATCGTAGTGCCTAAAATACTTGCTTCATAGAATTGGTAAGAGAATCGAATGACGTAACTTAGTAAACCACATAGCATTGCATAGGTTTCAGTTATTATTATTTATTCATCTGCTTTTTTTTTAAAAAAGGGCATTAGATGATTTCCAAGGTCTAGTTCTAACACTCTATAATCCTAACAAATCTAGGAACTGGAAGGAACCTCAGAGACCATTTCATCTTTGATACAGAGATAAATGACAACATAAGATAGTTGTGTCAAGTGCCAAATCAGAGGCCCGTAAGAGGGTATGGTGTCCTCCCCTGGGGTTTGTCAGGGAAAACTTCAGGGAGGGGCTAGAACTTGAGCTGAGTCTTGAAGGAAGGTAGGACTTGGGTAAACACAGAGACCAGGCATTCTTGGCTGGAATGGTATGCACAAAAGCATGAAGAGAAAAACAAGATGTATATGTTCCAGGAACAAGAAAGACAGCAGCAGCAATGGTCAACCAGTTGATCAACAGGCATTTAATAAGTGCCTACTATGTGCCAGGCATTGTGCTAAGTGCTAGGAATACAAAAGGAGGCAAAAGACAGTTTCTTCTCTTAAGAACTTTACAGTTTACATGATGAACAATAACAACGAGCAAGGAGCCAGTCATTTATTTTCTTTCTTTTATAAAAGAAAGATCTTATTTTTAGTTCCAGATTCTTTTCCTATCCCCCACCCACTGAGAAGGTGAGAAATACGAAACCATTACAAACATGAAGTCATTCAAAACAAATTTCTGCATTAGTCACGTTCCATTTTTAAAAAATCAAGAGAAAGAAAAACGAAAAAAATTGCTATGATCTGTACTCTGAATCCATCAGTTAGATAGCAGAGCAGATTAAAGTGGTGGACTTTGGGGTCAGAAAGATCTGAGTGCAAATCTGATCTTAGACACTTACCAGCTGTGTGGCCCTGGGCAAATTATTTAGCCTTTGAGTGCCTCAGTTTCCTCATCTATAAAATGTGAAAACAGTTGTTCCTACCTCCTTGGGCTGTTGTGAGATCAAAAAGGGATAAAATTGGGGGCAGCTGGGTAGCTCAGTGGATTGAGAGTCAGGCCTAGAGACGGGAGGTCCTAGGTTCAAATCCAGCCTCAGACACTTCCCAGCTATGTGACCTTGGGCAAGTCACTTGACCCCCATTGCCCATCCTTACCACTCTTCCATCAAGGAGCCAATACGCAGAAGTTAAGGGTTTAAAAAAAATTAAAAAAAAAAGGGATAAAATTGTAAAGTGTTTTGTAAATCTTAAAGCACTATATAAATGATTACTCCTACTTCCTGCACCTTTTTTTCTTTCTCCTCCTTCTAGCTGTTCTCCAAATCCGACACTCTAGACAACACAGGGTGTCCCACTTGCCTGGAACACACTTTTCTTCACTTCCCAGAATCTTTTTCTTTCTTCAGGGTTTATCTCCAGTGCCACCTCCTTTTTAAAATCTTCTCTGATCCCACATTTGCTAGTCCCTTCTCCCTCCTCAGTTTATCCTGTATTATACTCATATGTATACATGTTTCATCCCTCACCCACTCCTTGTCCCCCATAAAATGTAAACTCCTTGAGGTCAGAATTTTTTCCTTTATAGCTATAGTACCTTATTTTTTAATATTTATACATTCTTTGTCACGGGGCCTTATTTTTAGTAGGTGATAGTTAAATGGCTACTGAATGTACTTAAATTATTTGTCTTTCTTTCCAAATTTAGATTTCCTACATCCCCAGTAATCAGAGATGTGGAGTCAATGCCCTCTTCTACATGAGCAAATTCATGATCTAGCTTGAAGCCTGCCTCTACAATCCCATGATGCCCCAGAAGACATGATCTCCAGAAAAGGATTCTTGAAGCTGATCTTGTGACTCTCAATTGGGAATTTCAAGTGCAGGGCTCTTCAACTCGGGACCCATACACTCTATCTACTGTAGTTACTCTACATTTTCACCCCAAACTTTGCATTCCCACTGGGACAACCAAACCCAAACTCTATCATAATGCTCTAGCCACAGTCTGGCAGATTCTTTACTCTTCATACAGCTGTTTGGAGTTTTTGGTGGCCACAGATCCACAATGAAGTAGGTCATTATATCAGCATCTGGGAGGTGTACCCATGTAGGCATCAATCTGGGAAATCTGCAAGAGGTCAGCAGATTCTTTCATCCTTAGGATAGCTGTGGGCATTGGTGATGGAGGACTTCACTTCTTCTTGACCCAGAATTATAATCCCAGTGCTAGACTTGGACTTAGAGAAGATGTGGGTTAAACTCTTACTACCAATACCAGTTCTATGGTCATGAAAAAAATCAATTAACCTCTTTGGGTCTTAATTTCCTCATCTATACATAGAAAAGACCAAGTCATCTTCTGATTATAGGATCACTTAAATCACATCACATCAGACTGGGGACCCCAGTTCATCTTCTATTTTAGGATTCTCAATTTAGTCCACTTTGGAGGAAAAATATAGTCACCATTCCTAGACCAATACTCAGATCAACTAAGCTAACCAGATACCAGGCCATCATTACTCAACATTTCAATCCATTTCTACTTTTGTCATATAGTGAGGAGAGCACTGAATTCAAAGTCAAGAAATCTGGGTTCAACTCCTGGTTCTATTATTCACTACTTATGTAACTTTGAGCAAATCACCTCCCCACTCTTAGCCTCAGCTTCCCCATTCGTAAAATGATGATGTAGTACCAGGTGACCTCTGAGGTTCTCAGTTGTAAACCACATGATTATTTTCTTTCCATTGTCAAGTTCTCTAAAAGCAATGCCATATAATCACCCACCCCAAACATCCACTTTTGTTCTGTGACACCTTGGGGCCAGGGCTTACAGAAGGACATTGTCACCACTTGACACTGTATTCGCTGATGCTCTGGAGAACCTGAGGTCTTTCTGGCTTCTGGGTACTGTGAACTTGGGGGGGGGTGAGGAGGAAAGGAAGGAGGGAACAAGCATTTATATAACATCTACTATATACCAGGTACTATGCTGTTAAGTTTCTGCAAGTCTTTTCCTTTTCTTTTTATACCTTTACTTTCTGTCTTAGAATCATTATTAGGTATCCCTTCCAAGGCAGAAGAGTGGCGAGGGCTAGGCAATTGGGGTTAAGTGACTTGAGTAAACTTGAGGCTAGACTTGACCTCAGATCTTCCTGACTCCAGGTCTAGCCTTCTAGTCACCTTGCCACCAGTACCCCTGGGAGGTGGTAGTGGGGCAGGTGGTGATGGTGAGGACTTCCTTTTGGGGAGAAGCCATGAAGAAAGAGGATGATTCCGGAACTCCTCAGGCATGCAGTTCTATTTTGGTGAGGACTCTGCCTACCAGGACAAGTGACAGGCTTGATATTTATGAATTGAGAACAGTGGAACTGATCAAAATCTCTACTTTTATCAAGCTGAGGGAAAAATATTGGAAAGATTTGAGCCAGATGCTGGCAGACTGGGACTAGCCAAAGGAGAAGATAGCAGATGAGGCTAAAACAGATATGTCATCGATGAGTTCCTTCCATAGTCCTTTTACTTCCTTATCTTCCTCATGCCTTGGAAATTTCCTCTTCCTTTCACTTGTCCAATCATTTTTCATTTCCCTCCTCTGATCAGTGAGGTGCACAGAGGGGTATGGAATGGAAAGGGTTGAAAGATCATAACCTCCACCCCAATCCCTGCTCAGCTATCATAACCTGAAATTAAAAGTCTTGTCTTTTTCTTTCTTTCTTTCTTTCTTTTTTTTTAAGAATACTTATTTGTGCTTCTGTGCTTTTTTGGGAAAATGTTATAAGTTTAAATGTGGCCATTTAAAAGATTTTAGTTCAAGACTATATGCATATATGTATGCATATATATATACACACATATATATATACACATACATATAGATATACATATATATATATATATGCAGAGTCTGAGAATGAGAGAGGTGAAGCTAATCTATAAGAAGACAGTCTTCCCAGTTAGACTGGTGGGGGCCAGAGGGAGAGGGGTGTATGCTGTGGGGTTGGGAGAGAGAATGAGTTGATCAGAGGGAAAATTTCAGCCATTTAAAAAATGAGTAGTTTAGCCTAGATTGCCTATTTGAACCTAAAGAGAGACAACAAGGAAATGAACCTGTAGCTGAAGCAGTTTGGGCTTGGTTAGGTTTTATCTTGACGAACCTTTGGCACTGCTATTGTTGGCACGTAGCCTTGCCCTGGCATTATAGGAGTCTTACTACCACACATTCTCTACACACCCATAGTGTCTACAACAGTCCCATCATTCATTCAAACAAAAAGCATGGTAAGCACTTATTAAATACACTCTGCTGAGTACTGGAGATACACGGAAAGGCAAAAACGTGGTCCCTACTCTCAAGGAGTTGTTCTAGTGTGGGAGACAACATTTACATCTGAGATCTACTCAGATCAGGGCACCCTCGACTTGCACAAGTTATGCCCTTCCCTGGACAGTATGAAGGGAAGCATATTTGTGTGTTACAATAAAAAGGGAATGTTTCAAATTTCTGATGATCTTTTTCTTTTTAAAACCTCATCTTCTGTCTTAGAATTGATACTAGGTATCTGTTCTAAGGCAAAAGAGAGGTAAGGGCTGGGAAATTGAGGTTAAGGGACTTGCCCAAGGTCACACGGCTTGGAAGTGTCTGAGGCTAGATTTGAGTCCAGGACCTTCTGTTTCCAGGCTGCCACCTGGTTGCCCCTTCTGCATATCTTTTCAATTAATCTTGGCCTTTCATGAATAATCATAGGAACAAAATTCTTCCTTCTTCTTGCTTAATTCCTACTTAAGGAAGTTTTCTAACTGAATTCCTAAAATATAGATGGGCAGGATCTTTAGAGATCATTTAGTCTCACTCCCTCTTTATAGAAAAGGAATATGACTCTCAGAGAAGTTGAAGTGATTGCCCAGCATCCCCCAGTTCCCATGAGGCAGGTCCAAGATACTGTTCTTTGAGTATTTTTCTTTTGTCTCCTTTTGGGGAGACTCCAGGTATAAGCCAAATCTAAACTTGAAGCAATATTTCCCCGGGTGTTGGTTTAGGGCCTTAAAAGCCAAATTAGCACAGGAGAAAGAGCCTGACCTTCATTTGAGGTGGTCAAGTTCCTCTAGGGTAGAATCTAATTGATGTGCTCATGGGCTCACATTCATAAGTCAAGACTCCTGACTCCAAAACTAGTACTTGTCCTATTATATGATCTTGTCCCCTGAGTTCGCGCATAATAATAATTACAGCTCACACTTCCATAGTGCTTTAGGGGTGACAAAACAATTTCCTCTCTGCAACTCCATGAGGCAAGTATTATTACCCTCTATTTTATAGATAAGAGAACTTGGGCACAGAGAAACTTACTGACTTGATCATGGTGGAAGAGGGAGAGTTGAGGCTAGAATCCAGGACTCCTGATTCCCAGATTTCTCTGCTTCAGCATGTGGCATTGCTAGATGTTAATTCACTCCATTTTTAATTTATTGTTGTTGTTTTTGTTCCTCCATTTCAGTTGTTTTCAATTTTTCTTGATCCCATTTGAGGTTTTCTTGGCAAAGATAGTGGAGTGGTTTATCATTTCCTGCTCCAGTTCATTTGACAGATGAGGAAACTGAAGCAGAATTAAATGACTTGTCAAGGGTCCTATAACTTGTAAGTGTCTGAGGTCAGACTTGAACTCAGGAAGATGAATCCTCCTGACTTTAGATCTGACACTCTATCCCCAGTGCCACCTAGCTGCTCCTACCATTATTAATACCAAATTTAAAAAAAGGCATAATATGGCACATTAGCAAAACCCAACAATTTTATCCAATCACACACCAGCCAAACCAGTCAAATATTACCTAATTAGCAACCCATGTCTCAGTCTATTGCAAACTAGATGCTATTTCAATCCATCTTTCCATCCAGTCATTTGGTTTGGTTAAGTTCTCAGATTTTCAGTGATGTTTAAAATTATTATTATTATTATTATTATTATTATTATTATTATTATTTTAACCCTTACTTTCTGTCTTAGGATAAATTCTAAGACAGAAGAGCAGTAAAAGTTAGGCAATCAGTGTTAAGTGACTTGCCCAGGGTCACAGAAGTGTCTGAGGCCATACTTGAACCCAGGACTTCCAAGTTCCAGACCTGGCACTTTTTTTTTTTAAACCCTTACCTTCCGTCTCGGAGTCAATACTGTGTATTGGCTCCAAGGCAGAAGAGTGGTAAGGGTAGGCAATGGGGGTCAAGTGACTTGCCCAGGGTCACACAGCTGGGAAGTGTCTGAGGCCAGATTTGAACCCAGGACCTCCCCTCTCTCCAGGCCTGGTTCTCAATCCACTGAGCTACCCAGCTGCCCCCCCAGACCCGGCACTTTAACCACTGTGTAGCTGCCCCTTCAGTGCTTTAGAACAGAGGTTCTTAACTAGATGTCTATGGATTTGTGTTAAAACTTATTTTGAAAATGGCATTGAAATATAATTGGTTTATTTTGTAGTCCCATGTATTTTATTTTATACATTTAAAAATGTTATTCTCAGAAGGGGTCCATAGGCTTCACCAGATATCCAGAGGGCTCAATGACACAGAAAAAAGTTAAGAGCTCCTACTCTAATGGGCACTTCTCTAACAATGTTGGTTCTGTTTGACAGCCACTCTTCCTTTCCTGTGATCTCCTAAAAGAGCTTTTCTCTATTCTGTCAATTCGAGTCTGAGTGGGAGCCCTGCCTACCTTTTGTTCCTTGGGAAAGGAAGCCCCCTTTCTCTCTAGCCTTCCTAAGAATTCTTCCCTTAGGACTTCAGGTTGCATGCCCAATCTGACGTGCCTTTTCATCCTTCTTCCTAAGGATCTTAAGAGTCTAGCCTCCTGTAAAAGTCCCTTTGATCCCTCCCACCCTGACCCATTTCCTCCATCTCTTTGGTTTGAAGAGATGCTCCCAACATCTTGTATGGGTTCTAGATCCTCCTTTTGAAGCTGGTTTCTTAACTCTAAGGCCTTAGACTAGCATGTGAGTTCCCTGTTCTCTGGAGTTTTGAATTCCTCACCTAACCCAGGACTATTGATAAGCTATCATCATTCCTTCAGGATGCTTAGTTCATACTCAACCAATGAGTATGGCATCCTTTCTGGACTAATCATTTTCCTTTTGGAACCACCCGCCTTCCATTAGCCTGCCTCACTGTGTAAGGCTGTGACAAGACATGTGCTGGAGACTGTCAACAAGAGACGCCTTTCTTTTGCTGTTCTCAATCCATCCATCTTTGAACCTCAAGTCCTTTCCCTGGTGAATAGTTGGGGCCCTATGGACTGCTCTCAGGTTCTTGATACTGAAGAGGCAATCATTATCTCAACCCATAACTCATGAGGCTCTATTTCAATAAAATCCCCCCAAGCATGCTAAAATAAAACCTGCAACATCACAGGAAATACTGAAATGGATAGAGCACTGAATCTTAAGTCAGGAAGACCTGAGTTCAAATCCTACCTCAGGCACTTAATAGCTGTGTAACACTAAATGAGTCATTTAACCCATCTTGCTCAGTTTCCTCAACTATTTCCCAAGGTTACTATTCCTATACCTTCAGGGACTTGATACTATAAGTCTCCTCCCTGTCTAATCCTACTATATGCTTAATACAGTGAGAGATAAAGCAATTTCATTCATGCATAGATTTGTTACAGAGGTCAGCATCCCCCAAGCACTCTCACTAGATCACTTCCTTTCTCCCTCTAATATCCATTTCCCATGCTGACTTCCCAGGATGGCCCTGCAGGCTCGGGGATAGAAAGGATGGGAAAGGCTTGCCAATTGGGTGAATTTGAAAAACTTCATTTCAGAAGAATCTCATCACAGGAACCCTGAAACTTCAGCATTTTGGAGGTGCTTCAGAACTGCAGAATATTTCAAGTACCTTGTTGTTTCCTCTTGGAACCAGATGGTGGAATATTTCTGCAGCCACTTATGTCAGGGAGTACTAGCTCCAGGATGATCTAGATTCAGCTCCCATTTCTTTCTCCTTTCTTCCTGGCTTCCATGCCCTGGATACCCGCTTATCTCTCATAGCCTGTGTCTTATCCCTTGTGAAACTTCCATTGCAGTTTTAAAGTTGTGAAACTTAAAATGTAGAGTCTGGCTGAGAGAACTTGCCTATTTAATCAATGTGTTGAGGTCACTTTGTCAAGTCAAAGCAAAGAGTATTTATTAAGTACCTGGAGATGGCCTGGAATGCAGGGCTTGACCTTGGTGTCTTTGATGCCTGACCAAGCTCTAGGCACTCCACAGAGCCTGCTTCCGCTGCTTTCATGGCTGTTGGAATGAATCGTTCTCATCTGCCCATCCCACTGGGGGAAGTCTTCACATGCCGGACCTCGGAAGAGAGAGTGAGGCTGATGACTTAATGCAATTTTGCCTTACTTAAATCCAACTCACCCGAAAAGTCAAGACCTCAATCTGTGATGTCATTGGTTCTCTTTGAAAAAAAAGGAGGATGAAAAGCAATATATTAAGAACCCTTTTATTATGTACCCAGGCCCTGGACTAAGTGCCAGGAATAAAAAGAAAAGCAAAAGACAATCCTTGCTCTCAAGGAGCTCAGGGTCTGATGGGAGAGGCAACACACAGGCCAACTATGTACAAACAAAATATATAGAGGATTATTTGAAGTTCATTATTAAGGGAAGATACTAACATTAAGGGTGATTGGGAGAAGCTTCTTATAGAAGGTGGAATTTTAGTGGGCACTTGAAGGAAGCCAAGAAGCAGAGATGACGAGGTTGAGAATCCTAGGCATGGGAGGTAATCAGTGAAAATGCCTGGACTCTGGAGATGGAGTGTCTTGTGTGAAGCCCAGTAAGGAGGCTGGGGTCACTGGCTTATAGAGGTGGTGGGAGGATGAAGGAAGTAGGTGTAAGAATACTGAACAGATAGGAAGGAGCCACGTTATCCACAATCCTGTGCTGAGCTCTTCCACAGGCTTCTGGTGGACATAGCCCCCTCTAAGAGAAGTGTTAATGTCTGTTGGACATGCCTTCCACCCAATGGTAATAAACAGAAGGGAGCAAGATACCTAGGTGATTTAATAGATGTCAAATGATCATACAGGGGCACAGATTTAGAATCAAAGGACTTGAGTGTGAGTGTGAGTCATCATTTTGCTGTTTACTACCTGGGTGACCTCAGTCGAATTACTTTATTCCCAGTTTCCCCCTAGGCCTCAGTTTCCTTTTCTGTAAAATGAGGAGAGTGGACTATATGGTTTCTGACATCCCTTCTTATGCATTTATGATTTGCATTTTCAGTAAATTCAGGGTTCATCTCCTGGTGCACTGGGATGGGTAGATAGAACCTAATATCTCACCTTTATGTCTATATTCTAAAATTTGTGGCCAGTTCCCATCACTGGTCCTCTGCCAAGCTCAGACAGAAGTCTCCCTGGGGGATCCTAGAGGATAGATGGTGTTTGACTGGCTAAGTCAAAGTTCCCTAAAGACCAGGAGGGCAACCAGAGCAGCTCAGGATCTGTGAAACACATGTGACTCATTCAATTCAGGACTTCTCTTTCCCACTCTCTTCTTCTGCCATCCAGACTCTAGTCCAATGTCTTCCATTCTTCCATTCATTCCTATTATCCCCGTTAAGAGGAGAAATAAGCATTTATTAAGCACCAACAGTGTGCCAGACATTGTGCTAAGCACTTTACAAATATTATCTCATTTGATTCTTGTGACACCTCTACTAAGTAGGTGCTTTTGTTAACCTCATTTTATAGTTGAAGAAACTGAGGCAGACAGACATTAAATGATTTGCTCAGAGTCACACAGCTAGTAAGCATCTGTCTGAGGCTGGATTTTAACTCAGATCTTCCTGATTTCAGACTCAGTGCTCTATCCACTGTACCACCGAGCTGCCTGCCAGGCTATTTGCCTGGTGTTGTGAGACTCAGATAAGATAATAGATACGATACTTTGTGCTTAAACCTTAACTTGTATAAGCATCAGTTGTTGTTATTACTGTTAATGATTACTAGGTCTCTAGTCTGGTGATGACTTCATTGTCTGAACTTTCTGCATTTCTGACCTAAGCAATATTTATGGAACTATACAGAGATATGCTGGTCAATGTTTAACAACCAGATTTTGGGGGAAGGAGGAGGAAGCCTGGAAATATATGTGCTCACTTTAAAGTCTAATCTGCATTATGAATACTTTCTTACGCCTACTCAATCAGAAAAACAATAATCGAAGTGTTGATTTGTAGCTAGTTGTTGGGATGTAAGTGCTCACATAGAAAATTTAACAATCAGCTTTGCAAGTCGATTAGAGCTGGCTCCAACTCCAGCACTCTTGCAGTTAACCAGATGAGTCACTTAGATTACAACAGAACTGTATATATTTATATTTTACTCAGATCTTTTATTATCTTCATTTCCAAAGAGACTCATGTACAAAAGTGATACTTCTGATGCTATTTTTGCATTCCTCAGACTCAGAATTGTTGAAGTTTGGGGAGTCCAACTGCCAGAGATTGTGAGAGTCAATAGACTTAAGGGACTGGAATTTGAGGTTTGAGCCCTGGCTCTGCCACATGCTAGCTGTGTGACTTTGGGTGAGTCACTTCACTTTTATGGGCCTCATCTTGCTCTTGTGTAAAATAAAAGGATTGAACAAAAATGATCTCTGAGGACCTTTCCAGCTCTGACATTCTAAGACAGTCTAAGAAAGAAACGGATCAACTGGAAAGAGAAAGGCTTACTGGGATGGTGAGGAGCCATAGCATATGAAGGACAGTTCATATTTAAAGGATGGTATATATAAAACTAGGTCATATAAAGGATAGTCCAGGGAAATGGACATGTTTAGAATGGAGTCAGAGGAGCTGGGTTCGAATCATAGTTTTGCTATTTATTAGCACTGCTGTGTGTGTGTGTGTGTGTGTGTGTGTGTGTGTGTGTGTGTGTGTGTGTGTGGTGACTCATCNGTGTGTGTGTGTGTGTGTGTGTGTGTGTGTGTGTGTGTGTGTGTGTGAAGTGACTCATCCAGGAAGAGAAGACTAGGGGCAACGTAGTTTCTGTCTTCACATATGTGGAAAGTCTCACATGGAACAAAACTACATCTAATTCTCTCTTGCTCTAGGGCTAAGACAAACGGGTGGCGGTTAGAGGGAGGCAGATTTTGGCTCGATGTAAGGAACATCCTGTACCAACTGCCTTTGTTTCTGGATTTGAAACAGGTTTGAAAAAGATTTTTAAATCATTCAGACTTTCCTGCCTTTCTAGCTTTCCTCTTTCCTATCCTCTCCGCCCACTCCATTCTTCCCTCTCCTAAGACTAGCTATGATGAGGAAAAACTGCTGAGGTGGGTTGCAGGCTCCTTCCCTACCATGGGTAGGGCAGGGCCCCCACTTCAAAATTAGGCTACTCCTGAGATGTAAGAGAGGGAAGAGAGGTGGTTCTGTGTTCATGTGCTCATCTTTGACCAACTTTGTTCCTCTCTCCTGTGCCCTCTTTTACTTTTCAGAACACAGCCCCATCCTCTCTAATGATGCCCTCCCACCAAGCCCAAAGTAGATGCTGTTGTTATTCAGTTGTTTCAGCTGTGTCTCACTCTTCCTGACCCCCACTTGGGGTTTTCTTGGCAAATATACTGGAGAGGTTAGCTATTTCCTTCTCCAACTCACTTTACAGATGAGGAAACTGAGGCAGAGTTAAGTAAGTTTTCCAGGGTCACCCAGCTAATAAGTGTCTGAGACCAGATTTGAACTCAGGAAGAAGAGCATTTCTGACTCCAGGCCTGGCACTCTATCCTCTCCACCACTTAATTGTCCCCCAGAGTAGACAGAGGAAAGTCAAATGGGTAAGGATGATTATGGGTGGGAGTTCAGTGAATGAGAGAATAAAATTCAATTCAATAAATGTGCATTAAGACCTAGTGCTAGGTAGGGATGCTAAGATGAAAAATACCATACTTCCTAGGTCTCTATGAGCTTATAATCCAGTCTAACACATGTTATGCATTGTTTATATTTTAATAATATAGTCGTGAATTTTGATTCAATTCATGATATGATGGAAAATGTAGAATTTGGAATCAGAGAATCTAGGTCAGAATCTGTCTGCTATTTTTTTTTTTTTTTTTTTTTTTTTTTTTTTTATCTGTCTGCTATTTTGTACCTGTGAGATTATGGGCAAGTCTTTTCTCCCCTCAGAGGCTCGTTTTCCCTATCTGTAAAACAGGGAGGATGGACTTATAGTAATATCTCTAATTTATATAGCACTTTGAGTTTTGGAAAGCAATTTCCTCCCAACAGCACTGTGAGACATATAGCACAGACATTATCATCCCTGTTTTATAGCCAAAGAAACCAAAGCTCAGAGAAGTTAAATGACCATTTGAATGAAGATGAAAAAAATGAGAGTTGTCTGAAGAGACTGACCCATGTTGGTCTTTATATGCATAGAGAATTCAACAATCCAACTTAGATTGTCAAAAAGATACACCGTATACAGGAAATGAAAACTAGGACAGGTAATAGGACGAATTAGGAACCTCTGCCTTCGGAGTATGAAACTCTGAACTAGTTGAGGCTGGCAAGAAAAATTAAAGACAATAAAAAGAGTGCGTTTTTTCCCTCTCTATACAGGGGGAAAGTAGAAAAGTGAGGATGGTGTATGACTTTTGCTCTGGGTGGATGGAATGATGGTCACTGTAGTATCATTTCTGCCATACAAAATGGAGAACAGAATGATTGACACTTAGCAGTTTAGAACTTGGAACCAACCAAGCTTATAATGCCACTGAGGAAGAGTGGTAGAACTGTTCAATTTTTCTTTTTTCTTTTTCAGGTTGTTTTTTCCCATGTCAGGAAGAATGACCTTTGGACTGGAAAAGACTGAACCAAAATGGCTAATAGGGATTAGCTCCTCAAGGTAAGTAAGGAGTAATAAGAGAGTAGATAATGGTCCTGGATGAATTTAAGTTAGATGGCCCAAATGACTTGGACTGCCAGGGATATTCGACTGAGCAAAGGTGGGACAGTATAGCAGGATTGGGAAAAGACAAATGTCTCGACATTCAAAAAAGGAAAAGAGAATAGAGTCTGGGAATTGTTATAGGTCAGTGATGCTGACTTAGACTACTGCAAAAATATAATTAAAAGACACTAAGTATTTTAATAGGAAGAGGGGATGACACCAAGATGACATGGCTTTATCAAAAACAGATCATGTGGGGACAGCTGCATGGCTCAGTGGATTGAGAGCTAGACCCATAGATGAGAGGTCCTGGGTTCAAATCTGGCCTCAGATACTTCTTAGCTGTGTGACCCTGGGCAAGTCACTTAACCCCCATTGCCTAGTCCTTACCAGTCTTCTGTGGTAAGTATCTTACCACAGACTAGGTATCAATTCAATGCCTAGTATTGATTCTAAGACAGAAGGTAAGGGTTTATTAAAATTAAAAAAGCAAAACAGAAAAAAAACTAGATCATGCCAAACTTCCTTTCCTCCCTCCCTCGCCTGCTCCCTCTCTCTCTGACTTCCTTCCTTTCTTTCTGACTTCCTTCCTTCCTTCCTTCCTTCCTTCCTT
>NC_058131.1:179300083-179333289 GCF_016433145.1 Gracilinanus agilis | reverse complement strand
TTCCTTCTTTCCTTCTTTCCTTCTTCCCTCCCCCTTATTATGTATTGGTTCTAAGGCAGAGGAGCTGTAAGGACTGGACAATGGGAGCTAGGAAATATCTGAGGTCAGATTTGAACTTAGGATCTCTCATCTCTGGGCTTGGCTCTCAATCCATTGAGCCACTTCACTGCCCCCAAAGGCATTCTTTAGAAGGAAGCCAGAGGAGGCTTTTTAAATTTTATCAGTGTAATTCTCTAGTACCTAGAGAAGCTTATCTCCTTTTTTTTTTAAACTCTTACTTTCTGTCTTAGAATTAATACCATGTATTGATTCCAAGGCACAAGAGTGGTAAAGGGGTAGGCAATGGGGTTTAACTTGCCACAGGGTCACACAGTTAGAAAGTGTATGAGGTCATATTTGAACCCAGGTCCTCCCAATGCCAGGCCTAATATTCTATCCACTGAGTCACCTAGGTGCCCCTTCTTATATATTTTTAAAGAGCTACAATCTGATTAATATTAACAACTCCCCACCCTTAGCAGATGGTATTAATGAGTTGTGACAATTTATTGCATTTTTATTTTTTTCTTTGTCTGATAGCATTATTGCAACCCTTGATATATATGTTTTTGCATTTACCTGGTGCACAGGGAATTTTGTTGTAGACTTTCTTTTTTTTATTCTATGTAGATCATTACTTATTTAGATGCATTGCTTTTTAGATACATTGATTATAAGCAACCGATTGTCAGATAGTCACTTGCTTTAATTTTATGGGATTGTTTAATCCATTCACATCAAAATTTATGAGAACTAGCCAATACAATAAAAAAAATAAGGTTTACTTTATTCCCCTTCTTTTTTAAAATTAGTATTTCTTCTCTAGCTGGAGACAACTAGGTGGTACAGTAGATAAAGTCCCAGGCCTGGAGTAAGAAAGACCTGAGTTAAAATATACCCTCAGCTACTTATTAGCTCTGTGACCCTGGGCAAGTCACTTAATCTCTCTCTTGTTTTTTTTAGCTGTAAAATGGGGATCACAATAGCACTTAATTCCTAAGGTTGTTGTGAGGATTAAATGTTATATTTATAAAGCACTTAGCACAGTGCCTCGTATATAGTAGGAGTTTAATAAATGCTTATTTCTTCCCCACCTACTATTAATTTTATCTACTTTGATGTAGACTTTTTTCCTTCTGGTCACATCAGCTGGCACACTATCCTAGTTCCATCTGTTCTGTCTTCTGTCTAGGCTGAATCAGTGTCTGCTTCTTTTGCCGAGTTCAGGGCCAGGAAAATGTTCTAGACAGAGAATCTGCAGCTTTATGGTTCCCAACCTAGGGGATACCTCTGGTAGAGGGAAGATGGATTCCTCCCCATCTCTGAGCAGAATCTTGTTAAATGGGAACAAGGTAGATGGTGGTGTTTGCTAGCAGAGTCTTTGTAGCAGAAAAAGAATCCAGGTGTGGGTCCCAAATCACAAGCCGATTTGTGCACCTTGATGGAGGCTGGTGAGGCAAGGGTGCTGAGTGAGAACATTAAGGATGAGTATTCTTCATTGTTCATTTATATATGACCCTGGTGGGTTTTCTGTTCTATCCTCTGGATTTAGCTATAGTTTACCTCTGGGCCCTAATCCATCCATCCATCCATCCATCCATCCATCCATCCATCCATCCATCCATCCATCCATCCATCCATTCATCCATCCATCCATCCATCCATTCATCCATCTATCCATCCTTCCTTCCTTCCTTCCCTCTGAAATAAAGTGAACTGAAATTGTGATCTGAAATAGCCAGCTGAAATAGGTTGGTTGCCAATTTCGCCTCCTTCCTCCCTCCCTCTCTCCCTTCCTTCCTTTCTTCCCTCCTTTTTTCCTTTCCTCTTTCCCTCCCTCCTTCCCCGTCTCTTTCTCCTATTTCTCTGTCTCTGTCTCTCTCCTTCCTTCTTTCCTCCTTATACATATCATTAACTTTATACATGTTCTACCCATCCAATAAAACGTTTTCTCATATTTAAAGACTTTGTTTTGTTTTGTTTTGTTTTGTTTTTATCCCCAGCATCTAGCACAGTTCCTTACATATAACAAGTGTTTGTTGAATGAATTGATCTTATCCTCCAGGAGAGGACCCAACTCAGTGTTGGGATGGTAGAACAGTAGAGGGTACTCCCTCTGGTCTTATAGATCCAGACTTTCTTACAATTCTTATTAAGTGCACATAGATTCAGAGACCTGTGGCAGCCTTAGATGCTCCACCTCCTCATTGCCAGCTAAAAACAACACGCACAGTATATATTTGGACAACTAGCTCATGAGAACTCTTGCTGTCTGTGAAAGATACCAGTCAGTCAATAAGCATTTTCTTACGTTACATAAGATATATTTTAATAGCATCTGACAAAGTCCCAGAAAGGGGGAAACTGAAAAGGTGTTGCAAAAGATTGCAAAACCTAGGGATTATGAAATCGTGACTGAAGCCATATGAAATACTGGAGTTTTATGCCATTGGCCTGAAAATGTCGATGATGCCAGGGTCCTCGGGTACGGTGCTCTATTCCCATTTTGCTTTCCTGGTCTCCATAGAGTACACTTAGCCAAAGTATGGAGTCAAATATTGGTTTTGGACTTTGAAGATCTGAGTTTGAGGCTTGATTTTCCAATTTACTGTCTGTGTAGCCTCGAGGAAGTGATTTGGGTTCTCTGAAACTTAGTTTCTTCATCTATAAAAGGACATGATAGTTATACTATCTAGTTCACTAGGTTGCTTCAAATGAATCCATACAAAGTATCATATAAATATTATTGGGATTATGACTATGTTTATAGACAACTAGAGAAATATCTCTTTCCCTCTGTTGAAATAGTCTATTCAGTTCTAGATGACATGACTTTCTGGGCTTCAGATTCCCCATCTGTAAAATGAGGAGTTGCCTGAGGGGGAAATTCTGTTTTGCATCTGATTTTCACAAATAGGGAGGGACTGCTTCCTGAAGAAGAAATGATGGGAAGCATGAGGCAAAGTGACTTCTCCATCCTACTCTATGAGAGAGGAGAGGAAAAATGGACATAGACTGAAATCTACTCTCACCAAGGGGCAGCTGAGTGGCACCATGGACAGAGTGGCAGGTGTGGAGACAAGAAGTTCTGGGTTCCAATCTAACCTTAGACATTTCCTAATTGTATGACCTTGGGCAAGTCACTTAACCTCATTAGCCTTCTCCTTGCTCTTCACTCTTGGAGTTGTTACCAGGACAGAAGGTAAGGATTAAAAAAAGAAAAAGAAAAAGAAAGAAATATACCTTCTCCTTTGAGAAAGAGATTTCAGTGTGTTCAGAGAAAATACAATAGAAGCCCATGGACTAAAATGCTTCAGGGGAAGTTGGCTGATGAGGGAAATGGGCTCAAGAATAAAATTCTGAAGATTCAAAGGAAAATAGTTCCAGAGAGGAGAAACGATGGGACTCGTCTGAGCACAATGTAGATGCGAAGGGAACTCATAAATCAACTTATGACTTAAAAAAGAAACGTATAGAAGATGGAAGCTCCAGTTAACAGAGAGTCACTCTATGAGTGTGTCTCAGTCTGAAAAATAGTGTCAGAAATATTACAGCTCAGAATGAACTTATGATAACGGTGAGGGGAGATAAAAGCAACAAAAAGATTTTTAAAGTTATATCAAGAGCAAAGGGAGGATCACAGAAAGGATAGTGCTTTTGTTTGGGCAGCAGGGTAGTGTGGTGGATAGAGCACTGTGCCTTAAGTTAGGGAGACCTGAATTCGAATGTGGCACTTACAAACTTACACTTACAAACTGTGACTGTGGGCAAGTCACTCACCTCGGGATTCTCATCTATAAAATAGGGATAATAATACCACCTACCTCCCAGGGATAGTGTGAGCATCAGATGAGATAATTGCAAAGTATTTAACACAGTACCTGGCACATGGTAAGCACTATATAAAAGTTATTATTATTACTATTATTAAAGTACTAGGTTAGAGAAATACAGTAGCTATGTGGTGTAATGGATAGAATGCCAGGCCTAGAATAAGGAACTCATCTTCCTCAGTTCAACTGTAGCCTCAGATACTTCCTATTTTTGTGACTCTGGGAAAGTCACTTAACTCTGTCTGCCTCAATTTCCTCGTCTGCCAAATGAACTGGAGAAGGAAATGGCAAATCACTCCAGTATCTTTGCCAAGAAAACCCCAAGTGAGGTCAGAAAGAGTCTGACACGACAACAACAACAAATGGATATAATTTACCTGGTTTTAACAAAGTTTTTGATAAAGTATCTAATACTATTCTGGTGAGAAGTTGGAAAGATACAGATTAGATAATAATACAGTCAAATAGATTCTGGTTGGACGCAAAGAATTGTTAATGGCTTGGTATCAATGGAGGTCTCTGATGGAGTACTCTAGGGATCTTCATTTGATACTATACTATTAAACATTTTTATCAGTGATTTGACTAAAGGTATAAGTGGTGTCCTCATCACATTTGTAGATAACATCAGAGTCAGAATATAATAGAATCTTCATTCTTCTAGAAGTGGTGGCAAACCTTTTAGAGACTGTGTGCCGTGCCCCACTCCCTCTAGAGACTGAGTGCCCCCCCCCCTTCCCTACCCTAGACAGGGAATGGAGGAATCCTTTAAAGTGAGGAATATCCTCAGGTGTGGTGGAGAGGGGGAAGGGAACAACACAGCTGCGTCCCTCTGCCTTTTTAGTAATGAACTCTGGTGGGCAACAGTCACAGATAGGGCTCTGCCTGACCTCTCTGGCACCCGTGCCATAGGTTTGCCACCACAGTTCTAAAGCATTGGATGGAATCTAATAAGATGAAATTCAACAGGGATACATATTAAATATGTCAATGTAATGTAACTAACTTTAAATGTAAATATAAGTCTTGTACTTGGGTGCAAAAAAATCAACTCACAAGTATGACACGGGAAGGTATAGTTAGATAGTATGTGTTTTGGGAAAGGTCTGTGTGCCAGTGGACTATAGGTTCCATGAGTCAGCAATGTCCAGCAATTGGACAAAAAAAGTAAACATGATCTTGGGCTAATTTAGGAAGGGCATGGCTTCCTGGAATTGGAGGGGGGGGTGATAGTTCCACTGTGTCCTGCCTTTATCAGATCTCATATGGAATATTGTGTTCAGTTCTGGGCACCACAGTTTAAGAGGGACATTGATAAACTGGAGAGTGACCAAAGGAACTGGGCATGTTCAACGAGAAAAGGAAGACAGAAAGGGATGGGGAGACATGATAGTCTTCAGGAATTTGAAGGGCTGTGATGTGGAAAAGGGATTCAAGTTATTTTATAATGAGTAGAAGTGACAAAGATTTTAATTTAGTCTTTATGTGGGGAAAAACTTTCTATTTATGACTGCTGTCTGAAAGGGGAAAGGACTGTCCAAGAGTTGGTAGGTTCCTTTTCCTTGGCAGTCTTCAAGCAGAGACTGGACAATCACTTGTTCAGTAAGTTCTCATGGGGATTCCTTTAGTGAATGGGTTGGACTCAAAGGCTGCCAAGGTCCCTTCTGACTTCCAAATTTTGTGATTTTGTTTCTAGTGCCCTTATAAAACCTTTTCAGTCCTAAATCCATGAGTTTATGGCACATTGCTTAAAATAGATACCAGGTAGTTGATGACTATAAAAATATGTAACTGATTATGCAAAGAATGATTAATGCCCTATGAAAGGGCATACAAGGAAGTTATCTGTTAAAAGACCCAAGGATGGAGTAGCCACAAATTCACAGCATATGAGGAAATATAGGATGGGCCAGGTGCACTGCCATTACTATTGGCCCTTTCCTTGAAGAACTTGCTATAAAGGAAATAGAACCCTACAAGTGGGAACCACATCAATACTCCTAACACCTACTCCTAATACCTCACATGGCAGGAGGTTGGAGGGTTTATGCTTAGAGCAGGTGGCTTCCGCCTTTAAAATATTTACATGTAAGGACACAGCAAAATGTTACAAGGGAAAATCATAGAAACTTAAGAGGTGGGAGTGATCTTAGAGAAGTGGGAACAGAAAGTACAGAGCAGGAAAGAAATGGAAAAGGAATATGCCTGACAGAAGGCCTAGGGAAGGAGGATTGGCCAATGGTAATACTCCTCCCAAGGTATGTCAGCACCTATTTCATGCACGTTTATGTTTATGGGATCAGGGGATTAGAATCTTAGAATTACTTAAGATTATAGATTTCCAACTCAAAGGGGCCCCAGAAGCTATCTAGTTCAACCTCCACATTTTACAGATAAATAAACTGAGACACAGGCAGCTGGGTGGTGCAGAGGATAGAGCACCAGGCCTCTAGTCAGGAAGAACTGAGTTCAAATCCAGCCTTAGACACTTACCAGCTGTGCGATGCTGGACAAGTTGCTGTTTGCCTCCGTTTTCTCATTTGTAAAATGAACTGGAAAAGGAGATGGTGAACCACTCCTTATATGACTCTGAGCAAATAATCTAACCTTGTCTATCTCAATTTCCTCATCTGTAGAACCAACTAGAGAAGGAAATAGCAAATCATTCCAGGATCTTTGCCAAGAGAATGCCAAATGGGGTCATGAAGAATCAGACACACCTGAAAACAACTGAACAAGAACAACAACAATGTAGACGCTGAGAAGTTATGGGACTTGCCTAGAATCACAAAGCTAATATCTAAAGTATTGTTTGAACTCAAGTCTTTTTTGATTCTAGATGAAGAAACCTTAGAATCACATTACTAAAAAATGTTTTTGTCACTTACTGGTTCCTCCTTCTTATCAATGAGTATAAATAGAAGTTATTGCCTGACATTGGTGATAAGATTTGTCCCATTGCCTCTTTGAGAAACAAGCTATGTTGAGAGAGATTATTGAGAACTAAACTTCTAACACTCCTTCCCTTTTTTAGTGGTAGGATTCCTTCCTCCCACCCAGGAAGTAACCTATTTGGGATTTGAACCCATGACATCTACCTTCAAATCCAGGGTTCTTTCCTCATCATCCTCAATTTTTTCATTTTCCCATCCTTGGGTGCCCCAACCTACTTTTCATCCCAGAGCTTACCCCAGTGCTCCAGCTTCTTGAACAAAAAATCTAAGCCAGAAATATAGATGGATCTTACCTCCCCCATCTTTTGTTTGGCTAAAGACTCCATAAACACTTATTTGCAACTTCCAGTATAAAAGTATAAATGAAAAAAGGAAAAATTGGTACTATGGGAGAGGGCACTTAGAAGGGGGTCCTTTGACCCCTGCCACTGAAAATGGTAGCAGATCAGACAATTTCTGTGGCAAAAGAGGACCTGGTCTAGAACCAAATGACTGGCTGGTGATTCAAGTGATATTTTTACACCACTAGAAGGCCTCAGCCCCGGCAGGCAAACTTGCCTTTGGGAGGACTGCTCCTTTCCCTTCTCTTTTATTTCTTCATCTCTCCTAAGCATCCACTGCTGGGAACCCCAAGTGAAGTCAACTGTGTAGGCCTCAGTGTCTTAGAAATTTGGTGTTTAAAAACCTTCATTATTTGGATTCAGCTTATCTTAGAGGCATATTACACATTATTTCCCTTTTTGTACTCTTAAGTTTCAGTCAAACTGGTGGACTTACTCTTTCTTGAATTCAACAATCTCTCAGTGTTTTGTTTCTTTGGGGGTGGTGGTGGCAGACTTTGCATTTCATTCCTTAAATTTGTGAAAAATGAAATTAAAAGAGGTAGTGAGGCGACAGCTAGGTGGCTCGGGGGATTGAGAGCTAGGCCTGGAGAAGGGAGGTCCTGGGGTCAAATCTGATCACATATAATTCCTAGATGTGTAACTCTAACCCCCAATTGCCTAGCCCTTACTGCTCTTCTCCCTTGGAACTAATACACAGTAATGAGTCTAAGATAGAAGGTAAGGATTAAAAAAAAAAGTAAAAGTGTATTTGTTACATCTTTCCAACAAGGAACTATAAAAGAGCTTGATCGGGGGCAGCTGAGTAGCTCAGTGGATTGAGAACCAGGCCTAGAGACAGGAGGTCCTAGGTTCAAATCTGACCTCAAGACATTTCCCAGCTGTGTGACCCCGGGCAAGTCACTTAACCCCCATTGCCTATCCTTACCACTCTTCTGCCTTGGAGCCAATACACAGTATTGGCTCCAAGACAGAAGGTAAGGGCTCAAAAAACAAACAAACAAATAAATTAATAAAAATTAAAAAAAAAATCTTGATCAGGGGAACCCTTGATCCATTTGATGAGTCTTCCTCTGTCCCCAATCACTTGGATGAAATGAAAAGTGGTAGACTTTTGTGAGCAAGCACCCTCCCATGGAGGTAGACATTTACTTGATCACTTTGCTGTGGAGATTCAGGGAACTCCAGCATTTGGGTACTAGTGACTGCCTACAGAGAAAGAAACCAAATCTTAATAAAAATGGAACCATACTTTTTTTGAAAACTTTCTTAATTTTCCTCGTGGTTTATTTTTCTATGTTTTCTTTCACAACATGATTAATATGGAAATATGTTTTGCATGACTGCATACATATAATATTTATCAAATTGCTTGCCTTCTCAATAAGGGAGGAGGAGAAGGAATATGGGAGAGAATTTGGAACTTGAAATTGTAAAAAAATGAAAGTTAAAAATTCTTTTTATATGTAAATGGGTACCAGCCACTGCAGCTACCTCCAAGATAATTGTTGATTGAGAATCAGAGAAGGTGGACTCTGTCAAAAGAGTTGCCCTTTCAGTTTCTTACAGTAAGTTCTCCTTCTATAAGAAGTCTTCCCTAACCCCTCTTAATTCCAGTGCTTTCCCTCTGTTAAGAATTTTCCCCAAATCCAGTGTATCATTTGGTTTGTATAGATTTGTTTGCATCTTGTCTCTCTCATTAGACCATAAGCTCCTTGAGGGAAGAGGCTGTCTTTTGCCATTTTTTGTATCCCCAATACTTAGTACACAGAGTGGAGCACATAGCAGGCACTTAATAAGTGTTTATTGATTGATTGAAATGGCTTGGTCCTTTTTCTTTCTTTCCCTGGCTTAGACTATTAGTATAACATGGAAGTGAAAATTACTACCTTGGCTAAAGAAGCACAGGCAATGTGCTTGCCCAGGTTGTCCTTAAGTTTCTGGTGATCTCCCTTTCCGCTTCCTTTTCTGAGCACAGGTTTTACACTAGACATTTTGAGTATGACCCATCTCAGTCTTGGGGGATACTTCATTAGTTATCCTGAGTTTGAGAGTTTCTAAGTTAGACACCTTAGACAGAAATTTTCCCAATGGTCTCCTCCTTGGAGAAGGAAGACATTTACCCTGAAGCTAAATGGCTGAATCATGCCATAGGGGCTCAGGAGATCTGGATCTTGATAACTCTCTATGCTCTTGCTGTGAGTTTCTCAGGTAGCACAAGTCAAAATGAATAGAGAATTATTGTTTCAGTTCAGTTCAGTTCAGTCATTTTTCAATCAGGCCTGATTCTTCATGACTTCATTTGCAGCGTTCTTGGCAGAGATGCCAGTGGGATTTGCCATTTCCTTCTCCACTCATTTTATAGATAAGGAAATTGAGTGATTTTAGTGATGTGCTCAGGGTCACATAGCCAGTATCTGAGGCCATATTTGAACTCACAAAGGGAAGCCTTCTTAACTCCAGAAGACTGTTTAGGATCACAAAATGCTTTTCCATTCTGGAGGGTGTCAAATTGTTTAGATCAGTGAAGGGCAAACGTTTTAAAGAGGGGGCCAAAGGAAAGGAAATGCTCATCCGTCAGTCTGTTTCTAAGGCAACTCTTTCAAAATTTCATTGTATTGTGTCCTACTCATTGTATTTGTCAGATTAGGAATAACATAGTGTATGTAGCTGGATAGAACATTTCAGGGGGCCGCATCTGGCCTGCGGGCCACAGTTTGCCCATCAATGGTTTAGAGCTTTATGTTTCTGCATGTTTTCATAAGACCCTGTGAATCTTTTGTGTCTTACAAAGAAGATGAAATGAGGCTATCTTAGGGGCTAGCTAGGTGGCTCAGTGGAAGTCAGCCAGGTCTGAGGATGAGAGGTCCTGGTTTCAAATCTGACCCTAGATACTTCCTAGCTGTGCGACTCTGAGAAAATTACTTAACCCCCATTACCTAGCCTTTACTACTCTTTCATCTTAGAACCAATTCATAGTATTGATTCCAAGGCAGAAGGCAAGGGTTTTTTGGTTTATTTTTTTTTATTTACAAATAATGACCTTAATGAAAAGTAAGAAAATTTGTGATCCTCACACTTAACTATTCTCATAGCTACGGAAGTCAGGATGAGAGGAGTAATGACCTGAATGGGAATGTAGTAAGTGGAGGTTACATTGAAGGAGTAATTTTATTATCAACTCTTGGCTGTTGAGTATATACAGATACTCTGTCTCTCTGTTTCTCTTTCTGTCTCCATCTCCATCTCTCTCTCTCTCTCTCTCTCTCTCTCTCTCTCTCTCTCTCTCTCTCTCTCTCTCTCTCTCTCTCCCTATTTCTGTTGGACATCTGGAGGGCAAAGACTCTTCTTAGGAAGCTATTGGTTTCTACATCCCAAGGATTGGCTCATATCCTTTCCAGTGATTTGCTAAGTGACTAGGCCTGTAACTTTCCTTCTTCTTTCTGTTTGGATACCTTCTTCTCCTAATGTAAAAAAGTCAAAATGAATATAGTGTTCTTAGGAGGTATCATGGATTAGCAGAAAGAGTGTGGAACTTAGAATACTTAGATTTGTGTCTTGGCTTCTATGATGCTTACTAACTGGATGAAAACAGGAAAATCATATATAGGATTTAGGGTTAGAAAAGTTCTTTAGAGACCCTCTAATTTGCCAAGCTCAATTTCTTCATGTATAAAAAAGATCAATGATATTTACTGGGGAAACTAGGTGACACAATGGATAGAATGCCAGCCTGGTGTCAGGAAGTCTCATTTTCCTGATTTAAAATCAGACGCTTACTAGTTATGTGGCCCTGAGCAAATAATTTAATCCTGTTTGACTCCATTTTCTCATCTGTAAAATGAGCTGGTGAAGGAAATGGCAGACTATTCCAGTATCTTTGCCAAGAAAGCCCAAATGGGTCATGAAGAATCAGGTATGACTAAAACTACCGAATATATATAGATACTGGTAGTTAGGTAGTACAGTGAATACAGTGGTAGACCTGGAATCAGAAAGACCTGAGTTCAAATTTAGCCTCAGACACTTACTAGATGTATTACCCTGGGCAAGTCCTGTTTGTCTCAGTTTCCTCATCTGTAAAATAAGCTGGATAAGAAAATGGCAGAACCACTCTCAATCTCTGTAACAAGAAAGCTCCAAAAGGGGTCACAAAGAGCTAGACATGATTAAAGAACATCAACCACTTCAGTGATAACTTAAAATACCTGCCTTACCAAGTAGTTTTGAGGAAAATACTTTGTAGCCTTAAAGTTCTATATCATCCTTAATATACCTGAGCTAGACTGATCTTGGAGGCTAAGCAGTATTAAGCCTGGGTAGTAACTTGATTGGGAGATCACCTAAGAGTACTGAGTGATTTATAAAGATTTGGCATAAGGGAGAGATTCAGGCACAATTGGGGGTCAAGTCCTATCTCTGACAAATTCTATGTGATCCTGGACAGGTCACATCTCCTTAAGGAGCCAGACAACTCCCTAAGGCCAGTTGTAAAGGTGGTATTATCTACGATCTATACTGGTAGAGGTAATTTTCTTACCCCATATTCCCCACACCAATGAAAGTATAGGTCTGCCTTCTCTTCCTTCCCAATCCAAAATAATATCCCTGATCTTAGAGTCAAAATTTTGAAGTATTTTGAACTTCTTAGGGAAGGAAACTATATGCCCTAAGGGCCTAAATCTGTTCGGTGACTCAGTCACTCTTTCCATTATATTATTTATTTGGAATAGATTTTGTATAAGCATAACTGTATACATGTATGTACATATAGTCTCCATGATAGAATATAAGCTCTTGAGGGTAGAGCTCATTTAAATTTTATCTACTAGTGTCTTGCATATATTAGATACTGAATAAATGCTTGTTGATTGATTGAACAAACATTTACTAAGTAGCTGCTATGTGCTAGACCTCCATGACATGAAAGAGATCCTGACTCCTTTCTTTCTTTCTTTCTTTCTTTCTTTCTTTCTTTCTTTCTTTCTTTCTTTCTTTCTTTTTTAAACCCTTACCTTTTGTCTTAGAATCAATACTGTGCAAGAGCTAAGCAATGGAGGTTAAGTGATCAGCCAGGAGTTCTTAAAGGCTGAATCACTGGGGCAAATCAGAGTAGGTCCTACTAAGTTAGAGAGGCCTCAAGGATGGCCTGGAACACACTGTGTGTTTGTTACTGAGGATTAGCCTACACCAGTGGTTCCCAAACTTTTTTGGCCTACCACCCCCTTTCCAGAAAAAATATTACTTAGCCCCCTGGAAATTAATTTTCAAAAAATTTTAATAGCAATTAATAGGAAAGATAAATGCACCTTTGGCCATCACCACCTCCTTGGATTGTTGCAGCACCCACCAGGGGGAATCACTGGCCTACAGCCAGTTAAATGCCCACTTTGGGAATCACTAGCCTAGAGCCAGTTAAATGCAAAGAGGATCCTCTTTAGAGGGTGCATCACCAGGTGAATGTTGGCAGCATGATGTGTCAGAGAACACCTGGGTTTATATCCTTCCTCAGATGCTTGTTGGCTGTGTGACAATGGGTCATTTCCTTAATGTCTCTGAACTTCAGCTTCCTTATCTGAGCAATGGGGATGCTAAAGCTGTATAAATTCCTTTATTAGACTGCAGCTTTGAGGAAAGCTTGTAGGAAAGCTCAAATCATTATATAACTGTGACTTATAATAGAAGATTATATTATAAGAATAAAAAGATTTTAAGCTTTAATTACTTTCCTCTACCTTCTGAAATAGAAAATACAACAAAGGTTTCAGGGCTATCATCATGAGCATGTATTGTGGCAACATGCTGGAGATTAGTGGTACTTACTCTCAGAGTTTTTGGAGGTGTGTTAGGGCCATTTATCTCTATACCAAATGACCATAGAACTTCTTGAGTTCTTGTTTCAATTTCTTGCCATTAAAAAATATTTCATTCCTTCTTGTCCTTTCTCACTGCTCTCAGTATCCTTGCATCTAGCAACTACTCTCCACACATCTGTTTTCCTGCTCTCAGTCTTCAGGGGCCTGGGAAACAAAGTTTTTTTTTTAAACTATGCAAAATAAGATCTGAGAAAAGTTCATCAGCTTTGATGGATCGATTTTGTGACAAATATTTTAGCTACAGAGAGGGTTGTTTTGATGAATAAGTTTAATTTTCACTAGGAATTTCCTTCATTTATCAACTACCTATTAAAATTATGGAGAAAGAAATGGCAAACCACTTCAATATCTTTACCAGGAAAACCCTGTGATTATTGTTCATGGGGTCACATAGAGTCTGACACAACTTAACAACAACAAATAAAATTATAGCATATAATTTTCTAGTGCTTGATGGCTTACAGTTAAATTTATATAGAACTTTAAAGTTTTCAAAATACTTTACAAATATTATCTCATTTCTTCCTGACAATACCTCAAGGAGGCAGATGCAATTATTATCCCCTCTTACAGTTGAGGAAGCTAAGGTAGACAGAAGCTAAGTAATTGGCCTAGGGTCACGGAACCATACTAGACCAGGATTTGAACTCAAGTCTTCCAGATTATAAGTCTTGTGTTCTACCTACTGTACCAATTGTCTACTGATAAAGAGTACTTTCCTCACAACAACCCTGAAAAGTAGTGTATTTATAAGTATATTATTTTAATTACTAGATTATTTAATTTAAATTTATTTTAATTAATCTAAATTTTATTTTAAAATTAATATATTTAATTAATATATTTATGATTAATGTATTTATTACTAAAATACTTATTATAAATATTACTATATCCATTTTATGGATGAAAAAAACCTAAGGACAGAAAGATTAAATGACTTTTGCAAAGCTTTTAAATTAAGGGTCATTAGTGGGATGGAAGAAGTTGGGTCAAAGAGGATTTTCCGTTGAGTATCAAAGATTTGTTGAGTCCATGGACCTCAAAGGGAATGACTTTTCCCTGAGATGCTCTATCTTATTATTTGTCCAGATCATGGGGACCCTGGGGTCTTCTATCTTGAGCTTCCTGTGGCTTCTCTTTTTCTTGTCCTTCCTGTTCCTTCTTCTCCCAATGCTCCTATCTTCTTGACAGGAGTATATGTGCTGTCTAAGTAACTCTGATAGATGTTGGCTACTCTTTCCTGAGCACAGGTTCATTGATCATTGATCATATCATTGATCCTAAGAGTACATTTTTGAGATCTATGGCTACTGTTAGAAGTTTGGGAGTTCTGGGGTTCCTCCATTAGAAGATACTTTTCCATACCTACACACCTACACTATATACACTGCTAAACATCTTTACCTCGATGCTATCTTAATATCTTAAATATCAACCTCCCTTGGAAGTATTAGAGGAATTATGGGATACTGTATCATATTTTAAGTCTTTGTCAATATAAGTCTGATTATTTCTTTCCTGTGATGGAAATAGCTGTTCCATTTCTGATCTCTATGCTATAAGGGGATGTTATTTATATTTCCTTTTGGAGAGGCCCTAAACATAAGCCAAAGTTAAATCTTGTTTAAGAGATTATTCCTGAAGCCTTACTCTGGAATAGGGGCAATGCTGAGCCAGACCCTTCCTCTTGAGGCCAGCATTGATCTATACTTGTAGAGGGAGTTCTCAGAAGTTGCCTCCATGGATAAAACTATAGGCCTACCTGCCTCCCTTCCACTCCCTTCAAGTGCTATAGAAATTTGAACTCTGATTACAATTTATTAATTAAAATGCTTTGAGCTTCTCAGAGAAGGAAGCTATGTGGCTCCCACAAATCTTTATCATGATTCAGTTAGTATTTTGCTCCCCATTTAAAATTTTTATAGATTTTATATATATAGTTATACCTTCTACATTGAGGGGGTTAGGAGCATGGTGTACCCCCAAAGATATGGAAAATCCATGTAAGATTTTTTGGCTATCTCTTCATACCAGAGAAGTCTGAATTTTTTTCTTTTATGGGGTGTAGACCATAATTTATTATAAATTTTGGGTTAAGTATGCATTTCTGAGTTTCTAAACTTTTTCTGTGTTATTTGCTGGCCTTCACATGTTGTCTGTGGCTTTTGCAAAACTCTCCCAAAATTTCCATTTAAATTTTTATGCCAACCTGCAATGGGAAAGTCCTGATGTGGAAGGAATGACTGTACACACACACACACACACACACACACACACACACGTATGTACATGTTGTTGGGGAACCTAAGGAGCTATCTGAAGGCGCTGATGACCAATGACCTTAGTTCAATGTCATAGACTTTTTGTGGCAGAGAGATGAGATTCGTTTTCATTGAGAAACTGGTGGGTTACTTGCTGATAGAGTTGGAAGGACCACGAGAAATCAATCAATCAATAAACATTAGTTAGGTGCCTACTCTGTGCAGGTGCTGTGTTTAGCAGATAGGCACAAAAAGAGACAAAAAATAGTTCCTACCCTCAAGGAGCTCATGATCTAATGGCTGGAAGTAGAGGAGAGAAAGAATAAAGATACTCCTTCATATACTCATCAATCGGTAGGGAACAGCAGGCCAAGAGAACACTTTTGGGAGATGGGATCTCTGCCACAGGAGCTGTCAAATGTCTGCAGACTGAGAAGACATTAGAGGATTAATGATTACCCCTCCTAAAGTTTCTTTTATTTTACTTCTTATTTCTATACAACCTTATTCTGTAATATAATGAATTGTGTATCTGGAAGCAGGGAATTGACTTCAGCTTTCTGGGGACATCATGAATATATTTTCCCACTTTTCCTGAGTGGGAGGAATAAAGCATTTCATGCTATGAGATAAACTCAGACACAAGACATAGAATATTACTTGGAATGGACCTTAGAACCAAGAACAGAGTAGAATATGAGGGACAGAGGGGATCTCATTATTCCTATATTTTGATTTTTAAAAGAAATATGATCTTTCCATCAATAACCATAAATATTCAGATAAATAAATGAAAATTTAAAAATGAAAACAAAAGAAAGAGTGATTATAAATCACTTTACGTGTGCCCCTTGGACTGTTATTTATAGATTTTTTAAAAAAGGTCAATAAAACATGCACATTAACTTTAACAAGGCTGGAGTAAATCTATTCTGTTTGTTTCCATGACTCTTGCATTTAATTTCTATGTATCTATCAGGGTTTTGCTGATATTATTGTTGTCTTTTATGAGGAGGTTATAGTCAGCAGGTATATTGTTCTTTTGGTTCTGACTTCACTCTGTATAACATCATATTAAATTTTTACCACATTCCTTTATATGTTTCATATTCATTATTTCTTATGGCAAGAAATTCTATTCCATTCATATATACTCTAATTTGTTTAGCCATTTTCCAATCATTGGACACATAGTTTGAACCAGTTTTTCCTCCCTATTGCAAATAATGTTGATGGGAATATACTTTTATACAAATAGACCTTTTATTTTTCTTGTCAATAACCTCCTTAGAGGTATTGTCCTAGTAATGGGATCACTGGGTCAAAAGATATGAACATTTTTGAAACTCTTATTGTATGATACTAAATTGCTTTCCAGAAAGATGGAACAAATTTGTAGTTCTACTAGTGGAGTGTTAGCTTGTCTGTTTTTCCAAAACTGCATCAGCATTGAATTTTATTGTCTTTTACTTGTCCTTGTTGTATGGAAGGTAGTATCTCAGGGTTGTTTTGTTTTCTCATTTTGGGGAGTTGGGACATTTTCTTTTAATGGTTATGGATAATTCGGGTTTCTTCCCAGAAGGTCCTGCTCATATCCTTTGACTTCTTGACCAAGAGAGAATGACTCATATTTATAAATTTGTGCCAATTTCTTTTAGATTGTGAATGATTTTATCAGTAATTTTTTGTGAAAATATTTTTTCTCAGGTTATTTCTTCTTCTTTTTTTTGTTATGGTTGCCTTGCCTTTTTTTGTACAGAAGACTTATTTTTATATAGTTAAAATGATATATTTTGAGTCAAAAATTCTAATTGATAGCTACTAAGCTATAAGCTATTAAGCATATAGTGGGTGCTTAATAAATATTTATTGACTAATTACTTGACTAGTACTGGATAGTTTTTGATAACCACTGCTTTATAGATTCATTTCAGATCAAGGCTTGAGGAATGAAAATTTTTCTGAAGAGAAAATTTAGCCTTCTCTCTGGAGTGTTTTCACTGTGATCTGAGTATACACTATTCTCTTCCATGACTCCTGGCCATTCTGAGAATTTTCTGGAAGGAAAAAAAAAGTCTTCTCTGAGATGAGACATCGAAGGAGCCACCCGAAAGAGGGGATAGCCCCCAATGAAAAGGAAATTGGAACGTAGGACACAGAACATTAGAATTGGAAAGGACCTTAGAACTTAGAATGTTGGAGTTAGAAGGGGTCTTTTTAATCCAGGACCTAGAACAGCAGAGCTAAAAGGTACACAAGCTGTTGTAGCTGTAAGGGGCAGAGAGGACATAGATTGGCCTTCCTAGACCCCTCTAGTTGGTCCATCCATGCCTTCTGTCTCAGCCTTCACAGAGCACTTTGCTTTAAACTTTCCGATGGATTTATCTTGTAATACTGTGTTTGTGGCTCTCTGGGTTAGTGACTTTGGCTTCTTAGATTGCAGACTCTATGAGGGCAAAATCCTGTCTTACCTAAATTTTGTATGGCCCCAGTGTTCTGCATGATAGTTCTGTGGCTCTCTCTGTGTGTATGTATGTAGTACCTATGTATATATATATGTGTGTATATAATCATGTATGTATATTAGATATATTCACATGCATATTATATACACTTATATTTTTAGAAGTAGCTAGATCATTCTTGGCTTTGCGTAAAGATTTAAAGAATTTTGATAACATGGTTAAAGATAACCTATAGAGAACATTCCTGCATGAGACAGGCTGGAGTAATGACCCGGGAGGCCCTTCCCAGCACTGACCAGGATGAAGGGTCAAAGAAGGGGATGTTCTGCATTTGATTCGGGCACTCTGAGAATTTGCCCCATCGTTTGGGCTGGTTAACATTGCCCTGACATTCCAATATTTCGACAGGGTTTTCACAAGTCTTCAAGGTAACATACCTTGTGAATAATCCCTTCAGGCACAAGACATTTTGAAAAAAATACATGATGTTCTGACCTAGTTCCTTCCTTCTTCCTCAGTAGAACCCAACCAAGATTTTTTTTTTCCAACCAAGATTTTTAAAGCTTCTAAAGACACTGTGCTTGGCACTAGAGATGTGGACAAGTACAAAACAATTCCTATCCTCTAGGAGCTTACTTTCTACCCAGGAGATACACTGTATACACAAATAAATTCAGGGCAAAGAAGATTTCAGTAGGAGGAAGCACTAACCATTAGGGTAGGGGTTGGGGAGAAGGTTGAGGGAAAGCTTCATGGAGGAGATGGTGATTAAGCTGGGTTTTAGAAGAAAATAAGAATTCTGAAAGGCTTTTGGGGTGTTTCTAGCACTAGCACCCTATGATAAAATGAGGCACTCACAAATCACCGAATGGTTAAGAGAAGGAAGTTTACTTGTCCAAGTTAGCCTTTGCTGAGTACAACAAGGATACTGCGCTCTCAACTTTTCTGAACAGAAACCTCCCCCACCCTTCACTTTTTCTCCTAATGAAAACCTGTCTGGTCAGCAGGAAGTAACCTGAGTGGCCTTCAGAAATCCACCAAGCCAGAAGGCCCAGTTCCATGTAGGTGGAGTTTTTTTTTTACCCTGAGGTGACCAGGAAACTGTGTCAAAGAAGGCCTGGACCTACCAAGCCTTCGTTTCCTTTTAGGAAAAAACAAATCCTTATTGTGGAAAATTGGGGGAACCCTGGTCCTAGCACAATGGTGAGAAAGGAACATATTCTAAGCCTAGGGGATAGCCTGTGCAAAGCATAGAAATGGGAGATAGGATGCTGAGTTTGGGGAACAGAAGCCTGTTTTGGTTTGAATGTAGCATCTACATCAGAGAAATAAGTGTGCAGAATAGGCATGAACTAGATCATGGAAGGCTTTAATATACCAAGAGAGAAATCTGCATGTCATCTTACAGGCAATGAAGAAGCACCAAAGGTTTTTTGATTCAGGGAGTGCCATGATTGGAAATGTGGAGAGGCAGCCTATAGAAGTGTGCTGGAGCTCTGGGTCCAAATTCTGGCTGGGCTACTTACTACCAGTGTGACCTTGGGCAAAATCATTTCATTTTACGCTCATCTTCTGTAGAGAGAAAGGATTAGAGATCTTTTAGGTCTGTTCCAGCTTTAAGTCTAAGAGCCTTTAGGAAGATTATTTTAGCAACTATGTGGAAAGATGGGAGGCTGGAAGCCAGGATAATAATTAGGAGGCTCCTATTCCATTAGCTCAGGAGAAAGTAATGCGTCCCTGAACCAGAGTGTTGGCTTTGTGAATGAAGAGAAAGGGGCTGATGTGGGAGATAGTAGAGTCAGGCTCCCTAATACCTGATGACAGATTTGATGTGACGGGGAGGGAGAGGGAAGAATCAAGGGTGATTCTTGCACACCTGGGCTATGGTGAGGGACGATCACGTCTGAGGGAGAATTGAGAAGTTTGGAGGGGGAGAGGGTTCAGGAGGCTTGATGAAAAAGGAGAAGGTTTGGATGAGAGCTTAATAGTTAGCAAGGATTGCCATGCAAAATCAAGGACCCAGTTGAAATAGGATAAGAAGAATCTGAAGTAAACCTAGTTGGCTTGGTTGAATGACTTTTTCTAATTGCCTTTTGCAGCATAGTAGTAGGAAAAGAGAGAGTGACTGTTAGGAAAAGTAATCCAGGGTCCTAGATTTCAAGGGGGTCCATGAACTTGGATAGGAAAAAAGACTACATCTTTATTTTCAGGAACTATTGGTTCATTTTCACTTTTTAAAATTGTTTATTTTTAAATCTCATGTATTTTATGAGCAGGGATCTGCAAGCTTCACCAGACTTCCAAAGGAGTCAGTGACACAAATTAAGATTAAGAACCTTTAATCTAGCCCAACCTCCATTTTAAAGAGGAGGAAATTTTCTGGAAACACCACAGAAGTTAAGTGACATGCCCAAGGCAACACACTGGAGAAGTCAAGATCTGAACTCAGGACCTGTTTCCAAATTCAGTACTCTTTCCATTGTGATATAATCAGGTCATTTTGGCATACCTTATTTTTGGGAACCTCTTCCATTTTAAAATAGTCATTTAAATGTAAATGTAAATGTAAATATAAATTAAATTTAAATTAAATTACTCAAAATTTAAATACTCAAATTAATCATTTCTTTCTAGAGGTTTGCCAGTCATTTATATTAAGATTGTGGGTCTGTATTTTCAGGAATTCTAGTATACTAGACTCTTAAAAAACAACAACAACAAACTCTTATCTTTTGTCTTAAAATTAATACTGTGTATCATTCCAAGGCAGAAGAGGGGTTAGGGCTAGATAATTGGGGTTATGTGATTTGTACTAGCCCACAGATAGAAAGTGTCTGAAGTCAAATTTGAACCCAAGATCTCCTATCTCCAGGCCTGGTTCTCTATTCACTGAGTCACCCAGATGATCCTTACACTTCGACTCTTAATGGCTGTTTGCTGGATCATTGACTGGACTTTCTGAGAACAAGTATCGTGGGATCTCAAAGAACCTTACTTAGGTCACAAAATTCTACACCTCCATTTTACAGGTGAAGAACTGTGGAAAGTCCAAGATCCTAAAAGTAGTGAGTGTTTGTTTGGGTCAGGATTCAAACCCAGGTTCTCTTTCCCCCCTGACCTGGGATATCCCTGTCTGACATTAGCTCACCTCCAGTCTTTTGATAATCCTTCCATTCTCTATGATCTCTCAACGAATCAGTTCCTAGAAACAATCATATTCACTCCCAAAGGTGGCCATTTGTCTGAATGGAAAGCATTGTAAGGGTGACCCTGTCCACTGGAAGCGAGAGAGATATCAGAAGTGTTTCTCAGGGACATCAATAACTCCTGCTCCTTCTTCTTTATCCAGATTGGGTCAGAGGAGAGCCAGAGAGACTCTGGGTAATCCCCCACATTTCCCAATCTCTGGAGATTTATCATGGGTGTTCAGGTTGTGGGTTTGTTTTCATCTTCCCTCTGTGGGGAACCACTGTGATTTTCTGGAGCCTGGGGGTAGAGGGTGTGGTAACTGCCTCCCCACCCCCTCCCTTGTGGCAGATGTGTAATTATGACAGGGTCCTAGCAGTTAATTGCTAATGAGTAAACAAGAGCTGCCCCAATGGCTCCTCTAGCAAAGATAGAATGAGTCTGGGTCTCAGCAAACAATCAAAGATCAAAGAACGCAGGTGTCTGGGCAGGAGACAGACCAGTTAGAGAAAGAGACCAAAAAAGGGGATGGGGGGAGGGTAGCTCTCTGGAAGCTTTGGAGCAGATACTATCTAGTTGAGCCACCTCATTTTACAGATGGGGAAACTGAGGCACAGAGAGGTTATTAAAGTGTCATGTGGATTAGTATAGAGCAGAGCTGGGTTTTACAGCCATTTCTTCTTCAAATCAAAACCCTTCATTTAAAAAAGAACAGAGGGGAAAGAGAAAGAAAGGAAAGAAAAAGGAAAAGAGGAAACAGAGCCGAGAGTGTATGGATGAGTTGTGATCAGTACTGATTATTAGGGAGAAGTGTTGTCCTTAATGAGACCATTATTGTGGCGCTGCAGAAAGAGCTCTGGTACCAGGTTCTATTCAGACCTGTCACACTCACTACCTGGAGGGACTAGGGCAAGTCAGTGAATTTCCCTGGACCCCAGTTTCCTCTTCTGTAAAAATGAAAGGATTAAACTAGGAGGCTGCTCAGGGACCTTCCAGTTTTAGCTCTGGTCAGTCAATAAGGATTTATTGTTGTTGTTTAGTCATCTGACTCTTTGTGGCCCCATGAACTATAGCTATCTGTGGGGTTTTCTTAGGAAGGATATTGGAATGTTTTGCCATTTCCTTCTCTAGCAGATCCATTGGATCCTTTTTTTTTTTCAGGCAGAGATTAAGTGACTTGCCCAGGGTTACCCAGCAAGGAAATCTTTGAAGCTAGATTTGAACTCAGGTCTTCCTGACTCCATGCCCAATGCTTGTAACCAATGAGCTATAGCTGCTTTTTTTTTTTAAAGTCTTACCTTGTACCTTAGAATCAATACTAAGAATCCGGGCACATTGGGGTTAAGTGGCTTATCCAGGATCACGCAGGTAGGAAGCATCTGAGGTCAAATTTGAACCCAAGGCCTCCCATCTTCAGGCCTGGCTCTCTATTCACTGAGCCATCTAGCTGTCCTATCTTCCCCAGCTGCCTCTTAAACATTTATTAAGAACTTGCTAGCTAACAGACCTAGAGTAAGGGGCTGGGTGTGAAAAGACAAAGTGAAGGATTCTCTAGACTAGCGATGGTGAACCTTTTAGAGATAGAGTGCCAAGCCCCACCCCTACCCTACCCCCAGACTGAGTGCTGTGCCCTCCCCACCTCTACTTACCCCACACAGGAGAGGGAGGAAACACTCCCATTGGGCTCTGGGCAGAGGGATGGGGGAAGTGAAGAATGTCCTCAGTGAGTGTAGAGAGGGAGGAGGGGAGGGACCCGAGCACCCTGCTCCCCTCCAGCTCTGCTGCCTATGAGCCACCTTCCTTACCCCTGTGCATTCCCAATGGCTGTTGGTCAGAGGGGTGGGGGATTTGGAGGGTGGAGGGGAGTAGCTCCTCCTTTTAAGTAACAGAAAGTGGGTTGGGGAGGGGGACGTATGCCTACAGAGAGCACTCTGAGCATCATCTCGTGCCATAGGTTCACCATCACTGCTCTAGACTCAAGAGGTTTATTCTGATGGAAGAATCAACGCACATACCTGAGCTTAAATGAGGCTTCATATACTAACTAGCTTTGTGACTCTTGGTAAACCATTTCACTTGTTTGCCTCAGTTTCCTTGACTCTAAAATGGGGATGATAGCAGTATCTACCTCTCTCAGTGTTATTGTGAAGATCAAATAAGATCACGTCTATAAAGCACTTAACACAATGCTGGGCACCTAGGAGGCTCTCCATAAAAGCTTATTCCTTTCCCCTAAGATCTTTCATCTTGAATAGCTTGAATGTGCACTGAGACTCTGGGGACACTTTCTATACACGTATTTACAGTCTTTACTGAATGCAGTTTGGGGATGGGGAGAGCATTAGCAGCTGTAGGGAGGAGGAGGTTTAGAGGCAGCTTCACAGAGAAGGCGATGCTTGAGCTGGGGCTTGTAAGGCTGGACCACAGAGAGCTCAGAGAAGGGAAATGTGTGGGAAGGGGCCAGGGGTAGATGGGAACAGATACAGGTCCCCCCAGGATCAAGGTAGGTGGACCTGGCTGGAGTGATGTGACTCCACAAAGATATCCTAGCAATTCTTTTGAAAGGACCGGTAGGTCGCCAGAGGGAGAGCTACCATTCCTCTTCCGTAAACCACAGTTTCTTGGGGATTCTGCCATCATGTGAGGGTCCTTTGTTCCTTTGGGGAGAGTTTGGAGGGTTTGGTGGTTCCCTTTAGGCAAGTAATGTGTGAGGGGGCACATCTGTATTGAGTTCCTTGTGAGAAGAGCATCCAATGTCGCTGGTCATTATGCCAAGGGTTTCCAGACCCATGACCTCATGGAGTTGTATTCTCTTATTAGAGTCAAGGGCAAGTTTAAGGTGTACCTCCCATCTTCAAACTGCTGATTAAAAAGATCACTTCAGTCTGATCAGAAATGAACATTCTGTGGGTTGAAAGTTTATTGGGGCAGTGAAGTAGCAACGTGGAGAGTAAACCCTGGGTTCAGGTCTGGTCTCAGACAATTCCTATCTGTTTGACCTGATCAAGTCACTTAACCCCCTTTGCCTAGCCTTTCTGTCTTGGAACTGTAATTGAGACATAAAGTAAGGGTCTAAAATGAAAGAAAAAAAGCTGATTTACCATCCCTTCCCAAGTCCCTGCCCTGGAATACCAGGCTTGGTTCCTATCTCCCGCATCCACCCAGACTAGTAGAACAGAAGACAGCTTAGGCTCAAGGCCACTCTTGGTGGACCAGAGAGGGGTAGTTTGATGGCTTAAATATGATGCTCAATTCTGAACTGAAACATGATAGAACATTGCTTGTACCTCCTATAGTTGTTGTTCAGTGATTTCAGTCATGTCTGACTCTTTATGACCCCATTTGGAATTTCTTGGCTGTTACCCAGAGTGATTTACCATTTCCTTCTCCAGTTCATTTTTATAGATGAGGAACTGAGGCAAACGGGGTTAAGTGACTTGCCCAGGGTCACACAGGTACTAAGTGTCTGAGGCCAGAGTTGAACTCCTGAAGATGAGTCTTCCTGATTCCAAGCTCCATGCTCTATCGACCACCTGGCTACCCCCACCTTCTGTAGTGGACAGAGTTTAATTGCTGCTCCATCTACACCTATCCTTTGAAGTTCACCAGAAAGGCTGCTGGTTATATTCTCAGTGGCCAGATGCCTCTGTTGTGCAAGACTCAGGGATGTGCTCAGGTAAGTAGGCAACACGAATTGGAGACAAGGGGCTCTTTTTCTTCACTGGTGTATTCCATTGGCAACATCAGTGCCCAATGGTGGATCTCACTAAACTTCTTTCCTTTATTCTCATAACCAGGGAGGCAAGGTGGCTGACTTGTGGGTCAGGAAGAAAGCATGTACTGCTTGCTATGGACACTTCCATTGTGAAGCTCCTCAAGGCTGCTTATTAAGGCAAAGCTGGTTCATGCCTCTGGGTTGGTGTTTAGGCATGCCCTTATACAAGGACTGTAAAGTGAAAGATTTTCAAATCAAGAAAAACAACAAAGCCAGGCAACACATCTTTGTGACTTAACAGTGCAATTCTGGGGAGTCGAGTTATCTGGGTGGCTGTCCCCGTGGGTGTCTATATTTTGTTTCTCAGTCTTATTGGTATTCCTGAGGAGTCCTGCATGGAGACACACTGTAAATTTCTGGAGATCTAATTCACAGCAGACTGTAAAGGGCTGGGCAGTGATGATTCAGTGTCAGAAGGTCAGAGCCTTCTCTACAGGTGGCAAAATCTGCTGAGTCTTGATCTCCTCTTTCAGGAGTGCCAGAGTCAGAGGTCATGGGACACTGATACTCTGACCCTCCAGATACATGACCAGTGACGGTGAATACTGTTCTCACAAGGGAAATTTATATATAGACAGATATGCTTGGTGGAGACAACTGAAGCTCTCCCTGCACCCCCCTCTCCCACCCAAGAAGAACAAAGAACACCCCCATAATGGTGTAATCCCCAATAAAGTCTGACCACATGGAAGCTGCCTCTCTAACTCATCCTCAGCAGTCTCAAGTTCCATCACAGAATCTTAGAGTTAGGAATAAACTCAAAGGTTATTTAGTTCCATCTGTATGTTAGTAAGAATTCCGACAAGGAGCATCTAGACTTTGCTTCAAGTTCTCCCTGTCTACTGAGGCAGCTCATTCCACTTGTGGGTAGCTCTAACTTTTAGGGAATTTTTCTTTTCACCAATCTGAAATGCACTTCCTGAAATATAGTGTCCCAAACTGAAATGATTCTGTGCATGTGGTCTGACTGAATCAGTCCTTGTTGTGACTATCACTTCCTTCATTCTGGATAACATGTCTTTCTAATTGGGGTTTGAGAGAAACGAGGTGGTACAGTGGATACTGAGTCCAAGGTCAGAGTCAGCAAGACCAAGAATGAAGTCTTGCCTCAGTCTCTGTCTCTGTGTCTGTGTCTGTGTCTGTGTCTGTGTCTGTGTCTGTGTCTGTCTCTGTGTCTGTCTGTCTGCCTCTGTGTTTGTCTGTCTCTCTTCCTCCCTCTCTCCCTCTCTGTCTCTGTCTCTCTGTCCCTCTCTCTATGAAACATTTATAGTATATACTTAACATTTTGGCTGGATGAAGATGGGCAAATCGCTTAACCTCTTTGACTAGACAACTCTCTAAAACCAGAAGATAGAGAACAGTGGTAAGGCAGAAGTGTTTCCTCGTTGGGAGTTCCCTATGCCAGTGAAATCACAAGTCTGGTTTTTAAAAAAAGTGATCTAAAAGGCTTTTTGGGGGCTTTTCCTGTCTGCCATATTTCACTTTTGCCTCATTGTGTGTGAATTCTTTAAAAAAAAAAGGTAAATGGCTATCTACCCTTGCCTCCTATTTTATATTTGTGAAGTTGATTTTTAAAAACGCAGCTGAAGGATTTCATTTCATTAGAAATGGGCTTTAATTCTAATTTCTAGTAGGTCCATTATTCTAGTCTATTCAGATCTTTTTGGATCTTGACTGCCATCTAATAAGTTATCTAAACCAGAGGTGTGAAACATACAGTCCTGACTGCTTGTAGCCCTCTACTCACCTGAGTGTGTCCCGAACCAGATTAAAATGTAATTGGGAAAATTTTAAACAAAATCAATAAAAATACAATAAAACATAGATAATATTATATTTTAAAACTAAGTCAATATGTGGGCCACAGGGATCCTTATGTACTGTTTGGTGGTCTCCATTTCTATTTGAATTTGACACCACTGATCTAGATCTCCTAGTTTTGTGTCATCTGCAAATTTGGTTAAGTATACCATCAATTCCTTTGTTAAAGCCATTAATAAAAATGACATCCCTCAAGAGATCTCCAAGTAGATAGGGAGCCATCAGTTACTTTTGGGGTTGAGTTATTCAACTAGTTTTGAATCTACTTTTTTTTTAACCTTTACCTTCTGTCTTAGGATCAATACTTAGCACAGAAGAGTGGTAAGGACTAGGCAATTAAGGTTAAATGATTTGTCCAGGGTCACACAGATAGGATGTGTCTGAGGCCACATTTGAACCCCATAGTTTTGAATCTACTTTAAAGACTATTGTGCATCTATCTTCCTGAATATTTTCCAAAAATAACATGAGGCCCTTCCTCAAGTGTTTTGCAGGAATCTAGTAAAATTTATCTAGAGCACTGCCTTAATTTACCAGTCTAGGATTCCTGGCCCTCCCACCCCAAATATATAAATACGATTATAATAAATGCTTGTTGATGACTATTCTTGTTGAAGCTCTGTTGGTTGTTTGTGAATATACTTTTCTTTTTTAGAATTTCACTAATCATCCCTTTAGCAATCGATTCTAAAATTTAACAGGGACTTTTCTTTCTTTCTTATTTTTTTACAAATTGTATCTTTTAAAAAATTATCTTTGTTATATAGGGACTTCTAATCTTTTTTTAGATTAGAAGCTCCTTTCTCATTTTTAAATTTTTCCATGGTTCATATTTTCCCCCTTCCCTCATCCCTTTCCCTACTGGAGTTGACAAGCAATTCCACTAGGTTATACATATATGCATTATCACTTGAACCCATTTCCATATTATTCATTTTTGTAAAAAAGTGATCATTTAAAACCAAAACTCTAAATCACATACCCATGCAAACAAATGATAAATCATATGTTTTCTTTGAGATTTCTACTTCCACAGTTCTTTCTCTAGATGTGGACAGCATTCTTTCTCATAAGTCCCTCAGAATTGTCCTGGACCATTGCATTGCTTTTTTTTTTTTTTTTTTAAACCCTTGTACTTCAGTGTATTGTCTCATAGGTGGAAGAGTGGTAAGGGTGGGCAATGGGGGTCAAGTGACTTGCCCAGGGTCACACATCTGGGAAGTGGCTGAGGCCGGGTTTGAACCTAGGACCTCCCATTGCATTGCTTTTAGTAGCAAAGTCAATCACATCTGATCATCCCACAATGTTACAGTCTCTGTGTATAATGTTCTTCTGGTTCTACTTCACTGTTCATCAGTTCATGTAGGTCATTCCAGTTCTTTTTGAAATCATCCTGTTCCTTATAGCACAATAGTATTCCATCACCATCATATACTACAATTTGTTGTCATTCCCCAATCAAAGGAAAACCCCTCATTTTTCCAGTGTTTTTTTTTGCTACCACAATGAGGACAGCTATGCATATTTTTGTACAAACAGGTCCTTGCCCATTTTAAAAAAATCTCTTTGGGATATAAATCTAGTAGTGGTATTGTTGGAGCAAAGGGCATGCATTCTTTGAAAGCCCTTTGGGCATTATTCCAAATTGCCCTCCAGAATGGTTGGATCAATTTACAACTCTACCAACAATGGATTTAGTGCCCCAACTTTGCCAAATCCCCTCCAGCATTTATTATTTCCCTTTCCTGTCACATTGGTCATTCTGCTAGGTATAAGATGGCACCTCAGAGTTGTTTTGATCTGCATTTCTCTAATCAGGAGAGATTTAGAACATTTTTTCATATGATTATTGATAGTTTTGATTTCTTCTTCTGAAACTGCCTTTTCATATCCTTTGACCATTTGTCAATAGGGAATGATTTTATTTCTTATAAATTTGACTTAGTTCTTTGTATATTTGAGAAATTAGAACTTTATCAGAGAATTTTGTTATAAAATTTTTTCTCCAGTTTGTTGCTTCCTGTCTAATTTTGGTTGCATTGGTTTTGTTTGTACAAAAATTTTTCAATGTAATATAATCAAAATTATTCATTTTACATCTTCTAATGTTCTCTATCTCTGCTGCTTGGTCTTAAATTCTTTCCTTTCCCATAGATCTGACAGGCATATTATTCTATATATATTATATGTACTTATTCTAAGTCATTTACCCATTTCAAATTTATCTCGGTATAGGATGTGAGATATTGATCTAAACCTAATTTTTCCCAAACTGTTTTCCAATTTTCCAGCAGTTTTTGTCAAATAGTGGGTTCTTGTCCCCAAAACTGGGGTCTTTGGGTTTATTGTACACTATCTTGCTGGGGCCATTTACCCCAAGTCTATTCCATTGACCCACCCTTCTGTCTCTTAGCCAGTACTGTATTGTTTTGATAATCACTGCTTTATAGTACAATTTAAGATCTGGTACTGCTAGGCCACCATCCTTCACTTTTTTTGTTCGTTCCCTTGATATTCTTGATCTTTTGTTCTTCCAAATGAATTTTGTTATAATTTTTTCTAATTGTATAAAAGAGTTTTTTGGTAGTTTTATAGGTATGGCATTGAATAAGTGAATTAATTTAGGTAGGATTGTCATTTTTATTATATTGGCTCATCCTACCTATGAGTAGTTAATGTTTTTCTAGTTATTTATATCTAGTTTTATTTGAGTGAAAAGTGTTTTGTAGTTGTGTTCATACAATTCCTGAGTTTGTCTTGGCAATAGATTCCACAGGGACCCTTTTAAAAAATTCTGATAACGTTGTCACTTTTCCAGGCTTATAGTATCTTTCCTGTTCTCCATAGTCTTTTTTTTAAGCCCTTAACTTCTCTCTTAGAATTAATACAGTGTATTGCTTCCAAGGCAGAAGAGTGGTAAAGGGCTAGACAATGGGGGTTAAGTGGCTTGCCCAAGGTCACATAGCTAGACAGTGTATGAGGTCAGATTTGAATCCAGGACACTGCCCCCCACCCCCCATCCCTAGGCCTGGCTCTCACTAACAGCCCCCTTCACAGTCTTTCATAGATCATTGGCAACTGCACAACATTCATGTCTGCCATATTTTTTTAGTGCCCTGCATATGTAGTTTGCCTGAATGCTGAGGGTAGCTAAGTGCTCCATCTATTTTTCTTGTTTTATATCTCTATTACTTTTTTACTCTCTCCTTCTCAGTGCTGAAATTATTCACCTTTGTAGAAGCAAAATCAGAGGTGAATATTCTGCCTTTATTTCTATCATCTGTTACCAAGAGATCCATACTGAGCAGAAGTCCTAAATCTTTCTTTATTCTTCCCTGCAACTCCATATAGCTTTTAAAAAACAAAACAAAATAGTCCTTTTTTGGTATCCTCATTTTTCATCAGCATCTGTTTATTCTGAGTTTGAGATTTCTCAACACTGCTCTTATGGACTGGGCCATAGATATGTATTTACAGTATTATTTCCCTTTGCTTCTATCTTCTGCACATCTTTTAAAAATCAAAGCTGGTGAATGGATTTCTAGGGCCATTTTCACCAGCCTCTTTGGACAGTTCCCTCTTTGCTTACTCACTGAAATGATTTCTTTTTGTCTTTTGTTGTTTTTATTTTTAGTCTTCAGGATTCACATCCTTTCTGGGCTGACTTTCTGTAGAATTTCAGGCCACGGAATGCCCCATACTACTCTCCCCAAATCAAAAATAGACATCAACATGATATTTGGCTAGTTTCAAAATCATTTAGTGACAGTGTGAACAGGGAAGGTATCATGGAGAAAGTAGGACTTTAGAAACTAACCACATTATGATGATAACAATAACAAGAATCACATTTCTAGAACTTTTGAGGGTTTACAAGGTACTTTCCTCATGGTAATCCTGTGAGGAAGGTAGAATAAGTATCATTTGCTTCCTTTTTCAGATGAAGAAGCTCAGGCGAAGGGAGCTGTAGACATACTTTCAGACTCTAGATTTGAAAGGAAAATGATAAATGTTGGAGAAAACATGGCAAAATTGGGACACTAATACATTGCTTGTGGAGTTGTAAACTGATCCAAACATTCTGGAGGGCAATTTGGAATTATGCCCAAAAAGATATAAAACAATGCATACCCTTTGATCCAATAATACCACTACTAAAGGTCTGTATCCCAGAGATTAAAAAAAGGGGGGGAAAGGACCTACTTGTACAAAAATATTTTATATCAACTTTTTTCATGGAGGCAAAGGATTGGAAACTAAAGGGATGTCCATGAATTAGGGAATGGCTGAACAAACTGTGGTATGTAATGATGATGGAATACTATCGTGCTATAAGAAATGATGAACAGGTTGAGTTCAGAAAGAGCTGGAAAGACCTATGTGAACTGACACAGAGTAAAATAAGCAGAACCAGGAGAACATTGTACCCAGTAACAGCAATATTGTGGAATGATCAACTGTGACTTAGCTACTCTCAGCAATACAAGGTTCCAGGGCAATTCTGATGGATTTATGACAAAGAATGCTATCCACCTTCAGAGAAAGAGTTGTCGGCTTGGGGAATGCCAATGGAAGCATATGGTTTATCACTTGTTTATTTGGGTATATGTTTTGGGGTTTTGGTTTTATAAGGTTATTCATTTACAAAAATAAATAATATGGAAATATGTTTTTTCCTGATAATATATGAATAACCCAGACTGAAGTGCTTGCCATCTCTGGGAGGTGGGAAGGAAGGAGGGAGAGAGACAATTTGGATCATATAACTTTGGAAAACTTATGTGGAAATTTGTTATTACATATAATTGGTAAAAAACAGAAAAAGTAATAATGGAGGGGAAAAGCACTCCCCCCCAAAAGGATCTAGATTTGAATTCTTTTTTTTTTTTAATTTTTTTTTTTTTTATTTTAAACCCTTAACTTCTGTGTATTGACTTATAGGTGGAAGAGTGGTAAGGGTAGGCAATGGGGGTCAAGTGACTTGCCCAGGGTCACACAGCCGGGAAGTGTCTGAGGCCGGATTTGAACCTAGGACCTCCTGTCTCTAGGCCTGGCTCTCAATCCACTGAGCTACCCAGCTGCCCCCTAGATTTGAATTCTTGACTCCAGTTTTTGTAGCTCCTTCTCTGGAAATCCTTCTGGCATCCAGTATTTTTGAGGGTTTCTTCCACCCACTGAAACCTATTCTCAACAACAGCAACAACAAAACACTTTTATATCAGTCTTTTTATCTTGGCGAAAGTGAATTTAAGTCCCTGTTTGGTCCCTTCCCAGCATACTCCCACTTTCACATTTAACTTTCATTGCAAACCAGAATAAAAGATGTTTGTCCCATGAGAGAAATTTCAGACACTGGCAAAGGTTCATTTTGGTGCCTTTTCTCACATATTTCCTTTTGCCTGGACTGTTCACCTGGTATATTCTTATTCATCCCCTAAAACCTGACAAGAGATGCCACCTCCTTAAGTAACCTTCTCTGATCCCCCTTAAACTTCCCACAGTACTTTGCATGTCTCTGAAGCATTTATCACATACAGCTTGGTGATGCAATGAGAGTCAGGGAGTCAGGGAGAAAAATGAAAATTCTGCCTTGGACACTTATTAGGGGTTTGCTCCTGTCAGGTACCATTAGCCAGTTTCAGTTTCTTCAACTCTAAAATGGGAATAATAACAGCACCTACCTTCTAGGTCTATTGTCATTCAATAAATACTTATTATGCCCAACTACATTGTTGGGAGGGTCAAATAACATTTGTAAAGTACTCTGCAAATTTTAATATGTGACATGAATTTTAGTTATCATTATTATTACCTTTAGGCGTTATAGTTTTCTGTGTTTGTGTCAGCCTCCTATTAGAATGTTATGCCCAAGATAGCAGGAACATGTCTTAGTAGTGGGAAGAGTCTACCTTTGGACGCTGAAGATTTGAGTTTGCATCCTAGTTTATTGGCGGTTTGACCTCAGGCCTCATTTCTCTCTTAAGCCTCAGTTTCCTCATCTCTAATCAAAGTAATTAATATCTAAGTTCCTTTTCAGCTCTGTAGCTCTAGGCCTTCTAATTCCCGAGATCTAAATTCTGGAACTCCCCAGCAGCTCATCAAGTATGGTAATAAAGGTTCATTGAATTTTGGGTGAAGATGTGGGGAGCAGGAGTGTGTCTTGTTGTCACATTAGAAGAATGCAAAGCCAGCTCTGAAACAGGAAGGAAGTCCATCCCACATGGCCCTCTTGGGTCTCCCCTGGAGTCAGGCATATTTTGCCATTGAAGAGCCTTGAATACCTCTCAATCTCAGTGGTCAGAGGGGCCCGGAGAAGGGATGAGGAAAGAGGCTACGGCTACTGCTCAGTCCAGTTTCTCAAAACCTTCCAGAGCCACCATGAAAATAGTAATAACTATAGAAGCAGTAGAAGTGACCTCAGTGTACAATCCCCCTGGAGAAATGTAATTGGAGGACAGCAACATATGGCTGGCGAACCCAGTTCCAGCCATCCTCTGGAAGGAGAATATCCAGTCTCTCACCCCCACCCCCCACCTCCCCCAGCTGCTAGAGGCTGAAATCCACACTTGCATTTTTCTTGTCTACTCCTCTCCTCTCGTCTCCTCTCGTCTCCTCTCCTCTCCTCTCCTCTCCTCTCCTCTCCTCTCCTCTC
>NC_058131.1:179287240-179297150 GCF_016433145.1 Gracilinanus agilis | reverse complement strand
TCTCCTCTCGTCTCCTCTCCTCTCCTCTCCTCTCCTCTCCTCTCCTCTCCTCTCCTCTCCTCTTCTTCTTTCTTTCTCTTCCTTTCTTCCTTCCTTTCTTTTACAACTGAGGAAATATTGAGTAGGTGACTTGTTCAGGGTCTCCCAAGTAGTAAGTGACTGGGCAAAACTTGAACCTGTTTCCTCTGACTCCAAATCCAAAGCTTTTTCTATCATACTCTGGTACTTCCCTTTGACTTCCTTTTCTTCCCTTACCATTGAATCCCTTGTAATTCTCCCCCTCTTATGAAACCTTTTTTGAATACCTATTGTCTAAATCACTTTAGCCCAGTGATGGGCAACTTTTTGAACTTGGTGTATCAAAATTCACCAAAAAATCAAGCATAACTCTGGTGATGTGTCATTTTGAGAAAAAAACAACACGATAATTTCATGATATTTATAGTTTAAATAACAAAAATGTATAATTGTAATATATAACTTTTTTTTTAAACCCTTAACTTCTGTGCATTGGCTCCTAGGTGGAAGAGTGGTAAGGGTGGGCAATGAGGGTCAAGTGACTTGCCCAGGGTCACACAGCTGGGAAGTGTCTGAGGCCACATTTGAACCTAGGACCTCCTGTCTCTAGGCTATATAACTGTTTTTAATAAACCAAAATAGGTTAATTAATATAGGTAGAATTCTATAGTGAACAGAGTGTCTACACTACACTACAGCAAATGTTTCATCTTTGGCATGCAGCCCCTTACTTTTCTGTATGTGGCTGCATGTCATTGAAAATGGCTACATGTGTCAGTGCTGACACATGTGTCATAGGTTTGCCATCACCGCTTTAAATTATCATGAGCTCTTTGAATCTTTCTTTGTATGTCTGCTGTCTCCTGAGAGTTCTAATGATTTATACCATACTGGTTTTATTTCAGGACAAAAGCAGATTATTCTTTATGGAAGGAAGGAAACAAGCATTTATTAAGTGACTACTATATGCCAGGTACGCTAAATGCTTTACAAATTTGATCTCATTCAGTCCTCACAACAACCCTTCAAGATAGGTGGTTTTAAAAAAAAATTATCCTTTTGAGGAAACTGAGCCTGACTTGCCCAGGGTTACCCAGCTAAGAAGTATCTGAGGCCAGATTTGAAGTCAGGTTTTCTTGCCTCTAGGTTCAGCGTTCTATCCACTGAATCACATTGTTGTTGTTCAGTCATGTCTGATTGTTTGTGACCCCACGGACCATAGCATGCTAGACCCTTCTATTCTCCATTCTCTCTTCAGGTCCAAGTTCATGTTAGTTGTTTCCCTGACGCTGTTCATCTCATCCTCTGCCATACCTACTGCTTTTGCCTTCAATATTTCCCAATACCTTTTCCAATGAGTCTTGTTTTCTTATTATGTGGTCAAAGTATGGAAACTTCAACTTCAATAATCTTGTAGGTAATAGTCCAAATCAATTTCTTTAAGTATTGACTGATTGGATCTCCTTTTTTCCTCTGAAAAATTTCATTTAATTAATTAAGAATATTTTTCCATGGTTACATGATTCATGTTCTTTTCCTCCCCTCCTCCCAACCCCTTCCCGTGGCCAACACACAATTCCACTGTGTTTTACATGTGTCATTGATCAAGACCTATTTCCATATTATTGATAATTGCATAGAATCTATATTCTCAACCATATCCCCACCAACCCATGCAATCAAGCAGTTGTTTTTCTTCTGTGTTTCTTCTCCCACAATTCTTTCTCTGAATGTGAATAGCATTTTTTCTCATAAGTCCCTCAGAATTGTCCTGGATCATTGCGTTGCTGCTAGTAGAGAAGCTCATTACATTCGATTGTACCACAGTGTATCTGTCTCTGTGTACAATGTTCTCCTGGTTCTGCTCCTTTCACTCTGCATCAATTCCTGGAGGTCTTTCCAGTTCACATGGAATTCCTCCAGTTCATTATTCCTTTTAGCACAATAGTATTCCATCACCAGCAAATAACACAATTTGTTCGGCCATTCCCCAATCAAAGGGCATCCGTCATTTTCCAATTTTTTGCCACCACAAAGAGCGCGCCTATAAATATTTTTATACAAGTCTTTTTCCTTTTGATTCTTTTCGGGCATAAACCCAACAATGGTATGGCTGGATCAAAGGGCAGACAGTCTTTTAAAGCCCTTTGGGCATAGTTCCAAATTGCCTTCCAGAATGGTTGGATCAATTCACAACTCCACCAGCAATGCATTAATGTCCCAATTTTGCCACATCCCCTCCAACATTTATTATTTTCCTTTGCTGTCATTTTAGCCTGATTTGATGTCTTTGATGTCCAAGGGACTCTCCAAAGTCTTCTTCAGCTTTCCTTATAGTGAAACTCTTTCAGCCATTCATTGCTATTGGAAAAACTATAGCCTTGACCATATGGACCCTTGTCAGCAAGATGCCTCTGCTTTTTAGTATGCTGTTCAAATTTTCTATAGCTTCTCTTACAAGGAACAAGTGTCTCTTTTCATTTCATGGCTTCAGCCGCCATCTGCAGTGATCTTTCTGCCCAAGAATATAAAACCTGACATGGCTTCCATTTCTTTCTCCCTCTTTTTGCCAGGAAGATTGGGACTGATTGCCAAGATCTTAGGGCTTTTTTTAAATGTTAAGACTTAAGCCAGTTTCTATACTCCCCTCTTTCATTCTCATCAAGAGGCTTCTTAATTCTTCTTCACTTTCTGCCATCAGAGTGGTATCATCTGCATATCTGAGATTGTTACTATTTCTCCCAGAGACCTTAATTCCTGTACATAGCTGCTTATTATAGTAATTTGTTAGGGAGGACTCAGATTTGAAGGCCAGGGCTCTTTTTACTATACCACATGGCTCTGTGTGTGTGTGTGTGTGTGTGTATATACATATATATATATGTCTATATGTGTGTATGTTCTGGTTTCATATACAGCATTAGATTATAAGCTTCTTGAGATCAAGGATCATAGAATTTAGAGTTGAAAGGGATAACAGTGAAGTCTCTAGTCAGATCTAATCAAGCCAAATCCTTCATTGTCCAGAGGGAGAACCTCAAATATAAAGAGGTGAGTTGATTTGTTTAACAGCTAACAAATGACAGTACCAAGACCAAGACTCAGCTCTTATCCACAGTTCAGTGTTTTATTCACAGCTAACTTTCCTGAAGGTGCCTGATCAGGGAGACCATTGGATCATCTCAAGAATCCTCTAGCAAACATTGCCTCAATCAGAATAGATAGTGTAACCATGCCCATGAACTACCAAAATCTCTGAGTAATAATGGACAGATTAAATCTTGCCACCTGCATATGTAGCTTCCCTATTAGTGGGTGCTAGGAGCTGTGCCCTCCTCCCACCTTTTGCCCTTCCTGAGTATATCTGAGCATTGATGATGGAATGAATATGGTAAGCTTTCTGGAATGATCTATGGAAGGGATTCATAATCCTCAAGGTTGCCATCTGGGGCTCTTCTCATCTTTGCATTCAATTAAAGAGCATCAAATGCTAGAGCATTAACAAAATTTTGTTCTAAAAAAGTAGAAGTCTGGAGATAGTGGAAAAAACTGGTTATGAAATCAGAGGACAGACTCAAAACCCAGTTCTGACTCATTCCCTTTATGACCTTGGGTAAATCACTTTATCTCTCTGAGCCTCAGTTCCTTAATCTGTAAAATGAATGGGCTGGACTTCATGATCACTAAGGTTCCCTCTGACTCTAAATCCTCTGATAGTCAGGTTGCCAGGCATGATGACCCCTAATCTTCTCTTTCATCTTTCTGATCTTGGAGGCCTTTGCACACATGCCTCGGACCATACCTTTGGAGTCAGAGGAGTCAAGAGACAAGTTGGAACAGACACAATTTTTCTATCAGAGATGTTTGCAGTTGGGTTAGGGCTACTGAAATCCATGCTATTAGAATGTACACAGAATCTCTTAATTAATTGCTGCTTATATAATGCTTCCTACAATCCATCAAAATCAAAAATGATACAGTATCTGCCCTGAAGCAGCTTACCTTCTACTGGGGAATATGGCATGTTCACAGAGAAGTAAATAAAGAATTTTTAAAAATCACACATAGGATGGGGGCAGTAACAACTGGCAACTTCGGGAACCAGGAAGGCTTCTTGAAGGAGGTGGCCCTCAAGATAAACTTTGATGGGCATTTAGGTTTCCCAAGCATGGAGGCGAGGAGTGAGAACAACCCAGGAGGGGAAGACAGAGAACAGTCTCTGTCAAGACATGGAGATGGAATGTCCTCTATAGGGAACAGAAAGCAGGCTAATTTGGTGGGAGTATAGAGGTGATACTTAGCCTGGAAAATAGACTGGAGGTACTCAATGAAGGACTTTAAATGACAAAGAAGTTTGTATTCTTTCTCCAAGGCAAGATGCTTTATTTCACATGAAAAATAGACAGAAATAGCAAAGACGGGAATATCATTCTTAGCTGGTCCCCTTTCCCTCTAACCAAATCCCATAGTCCTGAGCAGCAAGATAGGAGCAAAGAATTACTATTTTATAGAAGCATCATCAGCAATCAATCAATAAGCATTTATTAAGGACCTACCATGTGCCAGGTACTGTGCAAAATGCCTGGGATACAAAAAGAGACAAAAGGCAGTCTCTGCCTTCAAGGATCTTACAATCTGTTAGATCATCAAAGCATTGGAGGAGGGAAGAATGCTTATGACTCTTGTCAGGGTGACTAGGATGATGGAAGCCTCAGTCTGGGGAACCTCACCTTCTCAAGACTCTTGAACTGAGAAGCAAACTTCTTGGAGGTCTTATCTAAGCAACAATGTGGATTCATCATCATTAATAGTAAGTAATAATAAGTAATCTCACCCCTCTTCTGGGTTATAGCCTAGGAATGGACCAGGAGGCTAGTTTTTAGAAGAATTCAGCCCTATCCTATTGTTCATCCTTCTTTACTCAGTTTCTAAAGGTGTGGCTGTTAATGAGTCATCTCACTGGTTGAAGCCCATATGGCTCTCCCCTTAGTCAGGGACCATGCCCAGTGAGTACATTCTGTTATTCTTACCCTGAATCACCAGAGTGGAGAAAGGTTCTAGATCTAGCTAAACTCTCAGTGGCGGTAGAAGAGATGCCAAAAGACCTGTTCTGATGTTCATCTTTACTCTCGGGGAAGCTAGATTGCACAACAGATAGAATGTTGGACTTGGAACTAAGAAGATCTGAATTCAAACCCTAATTCAGATATTTAGTAGCTGTGTGATCTTGGACAGGTACAGCTTTTCACAGCATCAATCAATCAATCAATTAGTGAAAATGTATTAATTTAATAACTACCAACCTATTATTAATATAAATTATAAATTTAAAAATGTTACATATTACTGAATCAATAATCTATTATTAATATTAATAATTATTAATTTACACACAGCCCATGCTAAGTGCTGGGTATACACAAAAAAGCAAAAGGAACATACAATCTAACATTTTCTCATCTGTAAAATGGGGGTGATAATAGTACTTACCTTTAAGAGTATTTATGGGGATCAATGACATACAGCAAACAATGAATCCTTTTAAATGGTCACATGCATTTGAATTTATCCTATTTGAAGTTATAATTATGTAAATATGCCACTTCAAGGGGGATTTCCTATTAGCACTAATTAAGACATAGCTATAACATATGAAAAATGCTTTGCAAACCTTAAATGCTAGCTGTTATGTTTGATTTGATCCTGGAACCACCTGAATCAGTCTTGAGTTCAGGCCTTTGACAGTTGCTGTGTGATCACCTCCCTCAGGTGACCTGAGCTAGACTTAGCCCTCCATGATTGTGCACAATATCAACACTGATGGCAGAAGTGGGGGAGAATAGATTCATTCCACAAGCTCAGAGGTCATCAGTCTTCTTGCCTTAACCCAGTTGTGTTTCATCCATGGAGCACTTCCCCATCTCTGGGGCTAAGTATCCCAAGAAATGATCTAAAATTCTAAAAGTTTCTCACCAGGTTCCAGATGGCAGGAAAAACCAAAGTCAGAAGGTCAAACAAACCTGGATATTGTTTTCTAGGAGGATATTTCTGGGCTTCAATTCATAGTATATGATATTGATGGCAAGGAGAAAATGATCTCCAGTGGAGAGCATTAAATGATAGGCCTGGCTTTCTCTGTGAAATCATCAAACCCAGCAACAAAAACATAGAACATTTGTAGGATTCAATGGGTGGCTGGTGATCTGGTGAAGGATGGTGATCTCTCTTAGGGTTCCTTTCCTCACCTCTTGCAGCTGGTCTTCCATCTCTTGGCTCCAGGCGTTCTCTTTGGTGGTCCCCCATTCCTAAAATGCTCTTCCTCCTCCATTAGGACTACAGAATTCCCTGACTTTCCTTAAATTCCAATTAAAATCTGTCTCCTACAGGAAGTTTTTCCCTACCCTCTTAATTCCAGTGCCTTCTCTGTATTAATTATTTCCTATTTATTCTGTATATAGCTTAATTTGTATACATTTCTTTGCATGCTGTCTCAGTCATTCGACTGTAAGCTTGTTGAGGGCAGGGATTGCCTTTTGCCTCTTTTTGTATCCCCAGCACTAAGCACAGTTCCTGGTACAGAGTAGGCATTTAACAAATATTGATTGAATTGAATTGGTCAGGGCTCCGAGCTTTCGGCAATAACCTCCATGATCTTCATTGAGAACTTCTGTGAATACAGCACCTAACCACAGAGTTTATTCCACTGCTGATACTGTCCTTGGAGTCATCGTTCTGGTAGAATTCCCCCAGTTAGAGGAATTGTTCTCCAACCTCATATCCTGTGTTATCTTGAAAGACTAGTACCTGTGAAGATATGAATGTGAGGGAAGCAAGATCAGGGAAGGAGGGGAATATAAGACACATTAGTCTGGGCTCCAGGACTGAGAGGATGGGAACATGAATGGGGGAGTCCCTAATCCCACTACTGGCTGAGGATCCAGGGACTTCGAGGAGAGGCAGGAAGCTGGGGGAAGGGATCCTGGCTGGAGATACTTGGGTTTGGAAGTAGCACTTTAAAGAGAAGACTGGTACCTGGAGAAGAGTTGAAGAGAGAGAAAAAGGAGAACAGGAGGTAAGGATTGGGTCAGTTGGTGCATAGGGGAAGGAATTTGTATTTTAATTTAAAAGAAAATAAAGAGCCATTGAAACACCTTGAGGTGACATGGTCAGACCCATGCTTTAGAAATATCAATTTGGTATTTGTGCAAAGAATATATTGGAGAGGGGAGCATGGAGATAAGAAAGAATATAAGAAGCTATTGTCATAACCCAAATAAGAAGCAATAAGGGCCTGGATTCAGATGACTCTGGCAGGGATTTAATTTTTTTTTTAACTCTTTAGCTTTCTTTTTTTTCTTTCCCAGTTCTTTTTTTTTATTGATTAAGAAATTTTTTCCATGGTTATATGATTCATGTTCTTTCCCTCCCTTCCTCCCACCCCCCTCCATAGTTGATGTGCAATTCCACTGGGTTTTACAAGTGTCATTGATCAAGACCTATTTCCATATTATTGATATTTGCACTGGGATGATCGTTTAGACTCTATATCCCTAATCATATCTCCATAGAACCAAGTGATCAAGCAGGTGTTTTTCTTCTGTGTTTCTGCTCCCACAGTTCTTTCTCTGGATGTGGACAGTGTTCTTTTTCATAAACCCCTCAGAAATGTCTTGGATCATTGCATTGCTTCTAGTTGAGAAGTCCATTACATTCGATTGTGCCACAGTGTATCTGTTTCTGCATATGTTTTCCTGGTTCTGCTCCTTTCACTCTGTATCAGTTCTTAGAGGTTATTCCAGTTCACATGGAATTCTTCCAGTTCATTATTCCTTTTAGTACAATAGTATTCCATCACCAGCAAATAACACAATTTGTTCAGCCATTCCCCAATCAAAGGGCATCCCTTCATTTTCCAATTCTTTTGCCACCACAAAGAGCATGGCTATAAATATTTTTGTACAAGTCTTTCCCCTTTTGATCTCTTTGGGGTATAAACCCAGCAGTAGTATGGCTTGATCAAAGGGTAGGCAGTCTTTTAAAGCCCTTTGGGCATAGTTCCAAATTGCCATCCAGAATGGTTGGATCAATTCACAACTGCACCAGGAGTGCATTAATGTCCCTGTATTGTGTGGCAGTGATTTCTAAACCCAGTTTCCCACAGACCATCCAACCAGACAAGGAATGTACATTTGAAAAGTTGCATTTGAATGACACTAAAATAATCTACAAAGGACTAGGTAAAACAATCACTACACACCAATGCTAGAGATGAGTAGAGGGATTAATCTCTCCAAGAATAAGAGCTAGCTACTGCAACTTCTGAGACTGAAACAAAGGAGGAGAGCATAGGTAAATATGTAAAGTTATTGAAATGTGGGATTGGGAAGATAAGGGAGTTTATTTACCTCTGATGGAAGTTAGATCATCTCCTGAGAAAGAGGTAATTGACTGTCTGGGTCATAGAAGTTGGAAGAGAGAAAGTTAGGGAGACTGATAGAGGGAGAGAATGATAGAATCAATAAGACAGGAATAAAAGGAATGCCATGCAATAGTGAGTGCCTAGTATGAATAACATGCATTTGTCTTGGGCCCATTTATTCTATCTATTTTTTAGAGTTTTTGTGAGTTTTGTGAACTTCACTTTAAAATCAATATTATTCTTCCCTAAGAGTGTGAAGACAACCAAAGGCATTGGGTTCAACATATTAAAGTGGAGTGGGATGGTGGCAGATTGTCCATGGAGAATTGATTCTACTGAGAACAAAAGTCCAAATTCTTAGGTGAGAGGTTTTTCTAGCAAAATGAAGTTAATGAGACAAACAATAGTAGCTTCCCAACAACTCAGTTCTAGAAGAGCAGGAAGTTCTGTATTTGACTCATATGTGAGATCAGAGAATGCAGGGGTTCTGAATCAGTCATGTCTCTAGAGAAAAGCAGGAGTGTGAGTATGGGGAAGGAGAATGAGCGATCATCCCACTACTAGTTATTTTAGTCACCATCCATCTTTTGGGGGTAAAGAAGCTCATTAAGATTGCTCTCTTAAAAAAAGATTGCCCTGTAAAGCATGGAATGCTCCTGATCTTCATCAGGGTAGAAATCACCTACACTGATAGGATCAGAGAATCTTTTAGAATAATGAAGAAATCGACTTTATATTTAGCATCCCCCAAACATCCCAGAAGGATCCTTTTGACCAGCCTCTTGCTCCTTTTTCTCCTCATTCCCTTCTCTCAAAAGACCATTAAAAGTGTCACAATGCAATGGCCCCATAGTCTATCCATCCTTCTTTTCTGTCTTTCATAGTGACACTGAGGAGCATACCATGAGAGAATGTTTCTTAATTTCAAAAGTGAGGGATATACTGTTTGAGGTTCTGTAATATAAATGTGATCTCCTTTCTTGAAATCTTTGGTCAGGCTATTCTCTAAGGGTAGATAGACCTTTGTCTTCTCCTGTTAGATTCTTACCCATCCTTTAGAATCCCAATCAATTAAATGCTACTTCCTCCATTCAGACTTTCTCAATAACAAGAATGATAACAACCTTCCTCTTCTGACCTCATGAATCAATTTGCTTTACCCATCTCTAATGCACTAAATGGTATCATATTTATATTGTATATTACTTTATAGTAAACACACATATACACACATATAAATTGGGGAGGAAGAAAAAGAGAGAGAGAGGAGGAGAGAGGGAGAGCAAAAAAGAGAGAGAGGGAGAGAGGGAGAGAGAGTGAGGAAGAGAGAGAGAGAAAGAAAAGAGAAGGAGAATGAGAAAGAGCGGGAAGAGAGGGAGAGAGAGTGGGAGAGAGAGGAAAAGAGAGAGAGTGAGGAAGAGAGAGAGAAAGAGAGAGAGAGGGAGAGTGAGGAAGAGAGAAAGAAAGTGAGAG
>NC_058131.1:179242613-179284254 GCF_016433145.1 Gracilinanus agilis | reverse complement strand
GAGAGAGAGGGAAAGAGAGAGAGAAAGAGAGAGAGAGAGAGAGAGAGAGAGAGAGAGAGAGAGAGAGAGAGAGAGAGAGAGAGAGAGAGAGAATTTTGAAAAGCATCATTGGTGAAAACTAGCCTTGAAGTCAAGAAGATGTGAGACCCTGGACAAGTTATCCTCTTAATTTTTCAGTGCCTCAGGCAGCTCTCCTGATATAAATAGTAGAAAAGGTGCTGACTTGAATTTCTAGTTTTTTTATACTATGAAACCACAGGTTCAACTTAAAAACAAATACTCAGCTAAGTGTCTTTGTGACATATTCCCTTGCTAGACTGTAAGTTCCACATGGGAAGGAACTACCTTGTACTCAAATTTTGTATTTCCCCATCCCTCTCCATACTCTGTACTCACCACAGGCCATGTATAAAGTTCTGTGCAGAGTAAGCTATTAATAAATGACCATCGAAAGAATAAGTAAATCATTCTAGCTTAGTCAAATGTGTGCAGTAGAGCAATCACAGTCATCAAGGGTGTATGTAAGTGAGAGTGTTTGGCATATCTTTCCCACCCCCACTCCCATGTCAAACTCCTAGAGAGGCAACATTCAGAATCCTCTGAATATGCTATTGTAACTGAGGCTTGAGCTAGCTCGAGAGTCTTTAGCTCTCCAGACCAGGCACCTACACTCCTAGACCATATGTCTCTGGCTCACAACTCATTTGTGATGAATCTTCCCCTGTAGAAATGAATAATTACCATGCTTACTCCTAATAATTATCATGTATATGGGGCTTTTCATCTTTAAAGCATTGGACCAACAGTGACAGATTACTCAGAGCCAAATGGGATAACTGGAGTAGGAGCATCTATCCCAAGGCCTGGGGAAAGTTCTTTGTCTGTCTCACTCATTTAATAATGGTTTGAACATCTGGAACCCTAGAGCTGCCCATAATGAGATTATCTGGCCTAAGTTTTGAACCTTGCTGGCCCGAGAAAGCCTGGCTAAAACTAAAATGGGCAGCAACTGCAAAAGGACAGATTTAGGGTTTATATTCTGTCCAAAAGAAGAATAAGCTGCCTTGAGAGCTAGGGAATCCCTCTCACTTGAATCTTTGAGCAGTTCACTTTTCTGATATATTATAGGAGGATTCTCATTCAGGTATGAGTTAGACTAGATGACCCTAAGATCTCGTCTAACTTGGAGATTCTGTGATTCTGTATTTCTTTTCTGAAGTGTCTCATCTGTAAGGCAATTATTAGATCTGGCCATGGGAAAATCTTATTGGGAGTCAGTGGGAGAGTTTTTTTTTATTTAATAATTTTTATTTTTTAGAAAAGTTAACATGGTTACATGTTACATGGTTCATGCTCTTACTTTCCCCTTCACCCCTCCCCCCAACCCCTTGCCCCCATAGTCGATGTGCATTTCCACTGGTTTTAACATGTGTCATTGATCAAGACCTATTTCCAAATTGTTGTTAGTTGCATTGGTGTGGTAGTTTCAAGTCTACATCCCCAATCATGCCCGCCTCAACTCATGTGTTCAAGCAGTTGTTTTTCTTATATGTTTCCTCTCCTGCAGTCCTTCCTCTGAATGTGGGTAGCATCTTTACCATAAATCCCTCAAAATTACCCTGGGTCATTGTATTGCTGATGGTACAGAGGTCCATTGCATTCTATTTTACCATAGTATATCAGTCTCTGTGTACAATGTTCTTCTGGCTCTGCTCCTCTCACTCTGCATCAGTTCCCGGAGGTCTCTCCAGTTCACATGGAACTCCTCCAGTTTATTATTCCTTTCAGCACAATAGTATTCCATCACCAGCATATACCACAATTTGTTCAGCCATTCCCCAATTGAAGGACATCCCCTCATTTCCCAGTTTTTTTGCCACCACAAAAAGTGAGGCTATAAATATTTTTGTACAAGTCTGTTTATCTATGATCTCTTTGGGGTACAAACCCAACAATGGTATGGATGGATCAAAGGGCAGGCCAGTGGGAGAATTTTAATGAGGACCTGTTGAACAAATCTTGGAAATGCTCTTGAAGTGGAAGTGGAAAGTCTAGACCCGAGGTTCACAAAGTGTGACCCAGAGACCCCTGAGGGTCCCTGAGGCCCTTTCAGGGAGTCTATGAGGGCAAACATTTTCATATTAGTGCTAAGATATTTCTGTCTAATATAGCAACTATTGAAAGACATAATCCCTATGAACGAAAGCTCTTTGGAGTCCTTGATGATTTTTTATAGTATAAAGGATTCCCAAGATAAAAAATTGAAATGTTTTGGTCTAGGTGGGTTGCAGATTTTCATTCTGACAGTTGTTTAGCAAAGTATATTTTGGTTTCTTCTTGGTCATGGGGTGGGCCATGGCATGATAAATTTAATATCTTTCCAGTCTTCTTAGTGATTGATTAGTTGGTGAGAAGTTTTCAGTACTAAAATAGGTTTAATTGACTGCATAGCTTCAGTCCTTTACAGGTCAAAAATAGTAGGGATGAAAGAGAACTGGGGTGAGAAGGGGGAGATATGTCTAGACAATTCAACTTTTTAAAAGAAAACAACACTTAACCTTCTGTCTTAGAATTGATACCATCAGTTCCAAGGCAGAAGAGTGGTAAGATCTAGGCCAGTGGTTCCCAAACGTTTTTTGCCCCCTTTCTAGAAAAAAATTACTCAGTGCCCCTGGAAATTATTATTATTTTTAAAATTTTAATAGCAACTAACAGGAAAGATAAATATACCTGTGGCCATCACTGCCCTTCTGGATCACTGCAGCATCCACCAGGGGGTGGTGGTGCCCACTTTGGGAATCATTGATCTAGACAATTGGGATAGTGACTTGCCCAGGGTCACATAGTGAAGAAGTGTCTGAGGCCAGATCTGAACGCATGTCCTCCAGACTTCAAGTCGGGTTATTTATCCAGTGAGTCACCTAGCTGTCCCTAATTCAATATTATTTTATGTATAATCAGATGTCACATCTGACCATTATTCAGATTTATACTGCTATCAGTATAACATGACATCCTTTTTGACACAACTTCAAAGACTAGGGCTATGCACTAATAGGAGGAAAAGAAGGAATTTGGACCTAATTCTTTTTTGCAGTAAGCTCAGAAGACATATTCAAGAGGCAAGATCAGGGGGCCAAGCCAGTCCCCCACATGATGCCTTCTTTCTTAAGATGTTGCTTATTATTGGAGCACTGAAAATCCTTCAGGCTGCTTTGTCAAAAGTAGAAGCTGAACCTCGAGTTTTCTGATTCCAAAGCCAGTTTCCTATCTATTATAGCCCATGGCCTTTCAATAAAATGACTTATTTAAATACTATTTAAATTTAAATATATTTAATATGAGAATATGTCAAGTCTAATAGTTGGCCTTAAAAAATCATCTTGTGCTGAGTGAAATAAGCAGGACCAGGGGAACACTGTACACAATAACAGCAATACTGTGGAATGATCCACTGTGATATAGCTGGCTACTCTCAGCAATACAATGATCCAGAACCCAGAGAAAGAACTGTTGGAGTTGGAGTGTAGATCAAAGCATATGATTTTTCTCTTGTATATTTGGGTTTATGTTTTGGGGTTTTGGTTTTATAAGATCGCTCACTTATAAAAATGAACAATATGGAAATATGTTTTACATGATAACACACATAACCTAGATCAAATCACCTGCCAGCATTGGGAGGGGGAAGGAAAGAGAGGGAGGGAGAAAAGTTTGATCATATAATTTATGAAAACTTGGGTGGAAGTGTGATATTACATGTAATTGGTAAAAAATAAAAATAAAAGTATTTTTTTTAATTGTCTTGGTCAGAATAAATGTCTGGGTACAGTGCGACTAGAGAATAGTTCATGTAAAGACTCTGGGAATTTTAGTCTAAGGCAAGCTCAGTATGAGTCAACATGTGACATGACAGGAAAAACCCCCCAAAATGATGATCTCAGGTTCTACTTAGAAGCATGATGTCCAGATCCAGGGACTGAAAGATGGCCCCACTGTGCTCTGCCCTGGTCAAACCACATCTGGTGCATTGTGTTCACTTCTGGGTCACTGTGAGAATTTATTTGTCATATGCTATATCAAATTTTATATCAGAGTCCTAGAGTAGAAAGGTTCCAGTTCCTGTATATTAGGGAGAATTGCTACGTATTCCTATATCTGGGATCTGGATCAGAGATTCTATCCAGGCTGCTGCTTTTTGCATTTTCCTTGTCCTTATGAATCCAATGAATGGCCTCCCTTTAAATAGAATTTAGTTAATAAATGAAGGGTTTGGATTCTTTTCCTTATGTTCAAATCTTCACTTGCCCACCTGTTGGTGGAGTGAAGGGCTGAGGGTTTGATGGACTACTTCTGAATTAGCTAGTTACCAATTAGAAATGTCTTGGGATGTTTAAGGGAATGGCTGAGTAATGAGCTCCTAAAATTCTATTTATTGTATGGAGTCGGTGGTCATTTTGCTATTATATGCCGCTTTATCGGTTATGATGCTGGCCTAACAAATAATGGATATATATTCAATAAACTGATATTTCTTGCTGAAATTTAGTCTCTTGAGATAATTGTAAGTGTAACAGCACAGTGCCTGACACAAAGTAGGTGCTTAAAAATGTTTATCGATCGATTTTTTATTGATTGACAAGCATATCCAGAAGATGTTAACCATTAGGAAACTGGAGACTATGCCATGGGAGAATAGACAGGAGGAAATTATTTTTATCCTTGAGAGAAGAGTTGGGGCAAGGAGTCATAATAGTTTTCTTCAAAATTTTTTTTATAGGGTATCATAGGGATGAGGGATTAGACTAGTTCTGCTCGGGCAATTAGAAATAATTGGTGGAAGTTGAAAAGAAGATCTATATAAAGAAATAAAATCTAACAATTGGAGTTGTCCAATTTAATTGGAATTAATTCATGACCACCCTACTATGTGCCTGATACAGGGATCCAAAGACAAAAACGGAAGTCTTTGCCTTCAAGGAGCTTCTAAGGGGATGTGGTGGGGGTGGGGGCTGGAGACACAACACACAAACAAATATAGTACAAAGGAAGATTGGAAAGGGAGGCAGCATGAATAACTAGGAGGATGAGGAAAGGTTTCTAGGAGAAGCAGCACCTGAGCTGAGCCTAGAAGGAAGGGAACAATTCTAGGAGGTGATTGTGAGGAAAGAGCATGTTCCAGGTTTGGGCTAGAGCTTGTGCAAAGGAACAGAGATGGGAGAGGCCATGCCAAGTTCAGAGAACAGTCTGTGGGCTGCAGTGTGGTGTACTTGAGGAGGAATAGCATGAAATGAATCTGGAAAGGTAGGTGGGAACCACATGATGGCAGACTTTAAGTATCAAGTTGAGCATTTTATCCTGGAGGCAATAGGGAGCCATTTTTGAATAGAAAAGGGTTATCATAGGGATTTGGATTCAGTAACAGTATGGAGGATAGATTGAAGAGTGGGGGAGAGATTAGAAGCAGTGACAACAGTTAGGAGACTACTGAAAAAGTTCAGGCAAGAGGTGCTAAGGGTCCAAATTATAGTGATTGGGGGTAGGATAGATACACAAATGGTTTAGTACCAAGGAGAGTGAATTAGATGCAAAAGAGAGGCCAGGGCAAAGGGCTTTGAGAAATTTGAGGAGGAAATGGAATATGAGTTGGGCCTTTGAAGAAGGAAAGAACTTCAATGAATGGAAATCAGGGGAGAGTCCATTGTAGGTATTGAGGGATGGTAGGACAAAAGGAATGGAGATGGTGAAGAGAACAGCTTGAGAATGAGGGAGAGAGTCTAGTTTGGCTGAAGTGTTGAATATATGAAAGGGTGTATTACATGAAAAAAGGCTGGAAATGTCAGCTGGATGTAGAATGTGAAAGGCCTTGAATAACAGGATCGTGATTTTGTTCTTTATGTAAGTAGGCAATACGAGGGCAGCTAGGTGGCATAATGGATAGAGCATTCTGCTTCCTGGAGTCAGGAAGACTTGAATTAAAATCTACCTTCAAACATTTACCAGCGATGTGACCCTGGACAAGTCACTTCAACTCTGCCTCCATTTCCTCAACTGTTAAATGAGCTGGAGAAAAAAGGGGCAAACCACTCCGGCATCTTTGCCAAGAAAACCCCAAATGGGGGTCACAAAGTGTCAGACACGACTGAAATGACTGAACAAGACAATGGAAAGTCATTGAAATCTTTTGAGTAGGGCATGATGTGATCATCATAATAACCATCAGATGATTATACTCAAACAATATGGCAAGTTGAATTAGATAATCTCTAAAGTTCCCTTCAAATCTAAATCCTGCAGAGAGACCAAGAAATTGAACTCAGGTTTTTCTGCTTCCCAATCCAGGGTTCTATCCATTGTACCATCTAGAAAAATTAGCTTTTCTTATTCTTTTTATTTGAAATCTAATTAATTAATTAAGAATATTTTCCATGGTTACAGGATTTATGTTATTTCCCTCCCCTCTTCCCACCCCCCTCCCATAGCCAATGAGCAATTCTACTGGATTTTACGTGTCATTGATCAATTAGCTTTTCTTAAAACAGTCATCTCCTAATCAGTGAGAATCCATCAAACTGAGATCCATACTGAGAAATATGGCATCAGAGACCAAGAGTGTTGAATGCTCCTAAGACCATTCACTCACTCTCATTCAGGCACAGATTTATCTGGAAAAAAAAACCACCATGATTTCCAGACAAGGAAGGAAGCGTGTTAGGTTTTTCTAATCCAGGGAGGCAGCATAATTGTGTAGAAGAAGAAAGTTTTCTACCTGATGATTTAAAAACCCTGCTCCAAGTTTAATAGAGTCATGGGTCTTGGATGCCTGATTTAGTCCAACCCCCTCATTTTAAGATGAAGAAACCGAGGTTCAAGGAACTTGAGACTTGCTTAACATCACACAGATAATAAGCATCAAAGGTAGGATTGGAACCCAAGTCTTTTGATTTAAAAACTAGTATTCTTTCCATTTGAAGCCTGTAGTATGATTTGAAACAAGACATTTTGCTTTCTAAGTCTGCTTGCTTGTGTACAGGATGGAAATACTAAGACATATTATACCCTTATGGTCATTAAATAAACATTTATTAAGCACTTACTGTGTTCCAGGAACATAGTGCTAAGTGCTGGGGATAAAAAAAAGGAAGCAAAAGACAGTGTCTGCCCTTAAGGAACATATCATCTAATGGGGGTTTACTTCATTATTTCATGAGACTGATGTGGAGAAAGTACTTTATAAAATCTACAGAAGGAGCTAAGGGTTCATATTGACTCCCCCCAGATGAGGAAGTCTCTTCCTGCCACCATCTTGCTATATTGACAATGCTGGAGGGAGTGTGGAAAAAAACAATTTGAATCTTTTTTTTTCTTTTGAAACCTTTACTTTCCATCTTAGAATCAATACTTTATATTGGTTCCAAGGCAGCAGAGCAGTAAGGACTAGCCAATGGAGGTTAAGTGACTTAACCAGGGTCACATAGCTGGGAAGTGTCTGAGGCCATATTTGAACCCAGGACCTTTGATCTATCTAGGTCTGGCTCTCTGACTGCTGAGCCACTTAAGCTGTCTGCCAAGCAGATGCTTCTACTACTTTTTTGACTTCTAGTAAGCCACTTAACCTCTTTGGACCTCAGTTTCCTCTTATGTAAAGTTGTACTAAATGACTTTTGAGGTCCCTTCCAATTCCAAATCTGTGATCCTCAGTTTGCCTATATTTGAATCCCAGTTCCAATTTCAGCTATATGCTTCTCTCTGAGACTCAGTTTCCTTTCCTGTAAAATGAGGACAATACTTGAATTAATTACTTCCCAGTGTGGCTTTAAGGAGAGTATTTCATGAATCTTAAAGCCCTGTGAAAATGGCTTTTTCTATTATACTTAGGTGGCAGGGAATCACAGGCCAAACAGCTCCTTGGGAGGTGGGGATGGGGGATGGATGGAAACCAACCTCTCTAACACTGCTTGGCCTTTCTGATGAGACAGCTGCCTGTCAACAAGTTCAGGCTTCTCCTGAGCTGCCTTGGAGCCTGGGCTGCTCCAGCCTGACAGCTTTCAAGGAGAACAAAGCTGCCTAGGGCAGAGAAGACATAGCCCAGGTTTTGAGAGAATCCACTTAGTAAGAAGTCTGACTTCAAAGGGGACTGGAGAGGGGGATGGAGTGTGTTGTATTCTTTATACTTGAGTCATGCAGCTGAGGAAAGAAGCGGTTCTCCTCCCCATTCCCCCCCCCCCCCCCCATTTCTGACATTGTCTTCAGATTGATTGGAAGAAAGGGGTCTGAGGCAACAGGCATGCTCATGTAATTCCCAGGACCAAGTAGAATGCTTGGCAAACTGTAGGGGTTGAATAATTCTTGTTGATTTGGGAAGTCTTGGGTTCAAATCTAGCTGCGTGTGGCTAGGCAAGTCACTTAACCCCAATTGTCTAGCCCTCTTCTGCCTTGGAACTGATATTGAATATCCATTCTAAGGCAGAAGGTAAAGGTTTTGCTTGTTTTAAATGCGTGCTGATTGATTCACTGAGTGATGTTAATAACTTATGTTTCTATGGCTCTTTAAGATCATTGGATCATAAGATAATAGATTTAGAGGTGGAATAGCTCTTTTGGTTGTTACACGGCTCAATTCTTTCATTTTACAAATGAAGAAACTGATACCTGGAGACAGGAAGAGTAGAGGCAGAACCAAGACTAGAATTGAGGTCCTTGGATTGCAAATCTAATTTTTTTCTACCCAGTGGCTAGGGACATGGTATTATTTTTATTTTATAAGTGAGAAAACAGTTGGAGAAATTAAGGGACTTAGCCATTGCCTGTTAGACTTGCAAACCAAAATGTGATCTTCTGAGGGTACTACTGTTCATTCATTCATTCATTCATTTACTCATCCACTCATTTAATTATTTGTTTGTTTGTTTGTTTATTTATTTATTTTTGCTGGGCAGAAGTTGGCTACTCCTTGTGGAAAGAAGGAAACAAGCATTTATTAAGCATCTACTATTTGCAAATAGGGGCAGCAGCTAGGTAGCACTATGGCTTGGAGTTAGGAAGACTCATCTGTCTGAGTTCATATCTGACCTCAGATATTTGCTAGCTGTGACCCTGGACAAGTCACTGAACCCCATTTGCCTCGGTTTCCTCATTTATAAAATGAGCTGGAGAAGGAAATGGCAAATCGCTCCAGTATCTTTGTCAAGAAGACCCAAATTGGAGTCAGGAAGGATCGGACCCAGTTAAACAACAAAAATGCGCAAAGTACTACGCTAAGCATTTTTACAAGTGTTTTATCATTTAATTTTCTAAAAAAAAATGGAGGTAATGCTTTTATTATTCTCATTTTACAGTTGAGAAAACCAAGTAATAAAGAGGTTAGATGTCTCCCCCAGGGGTCACATAGCTAGTTAAGTTTCTGAGGCTGGTTTTGAATTCATATCATCAAGGTCCAGTCCTATCCGCCTATACTTCCTAGGGATGTGGTTTCAAGAACTTTGAAGACTCTTGGTTTCCTAGTCTATAAAACGAGAATAATAAACTAGCAAACCTCACCGGAATGTTGTGGGGAAAGTGTTTTGCAAATATTAGGGTACTCTAGGAAAGGAAAGATCTCCTCCACTTTCCTTCCTAATCTGCCCACAATACTTCCCATTGGGATCTGCCAGGTGGACCTGAAGTTGTTTAACCAAGGACAAAGGCTTTGATCTACAAAGAAAGAGAAGGTTTATTATGCAAATGTCCTCCGGAAAGGGAGCTGAAAGCTTTTGGAGGTGTTTCATTCACTCCGAGGTGTGAATATCTAATTTCAAGTCACTGAATCTCAGGGTTCTAGGGCTGAGAACTGGAAGGGCCCTCAATACCACTGGCTAACCAGCGCTTTTCTTGATCTCCTGGTTATTTGCATTCTTCCCCTTTTGAAATTATTTTGCATAGCTTTTGGACTTTACTTTGAAAATAACTTTCTATTTGTCTACTTATATACATATAATATTCAACTGGAATTATGTAAACTCTATGAAGGTGGTAATCATATTACTCCATCAGTCATCTCTTCCTCTTTTCATGGGTTCCTTCCCTGCTATCTATACCCATTTTCAGTTCTTTTCTACCCTAACAACAGCAAGCGTTCAGCAAGGCTATTTCTTGGAGCTTCCATCCTGTTTCCAAAGGTCTCAAAGAGTGATCGACATTTGCTGCCACCATTTCCTCACCAGCTTCTTACACCATAACTCCTTGTCATCTTGCCCCCAGATCTTTATTGAGATTCCACATAGAGGGCAGCCAGGTGGCTCAATGGCCAGACCTAGAGATAGGAGGTCTTGGGTTCAAATGTGGCTTCAGATACTTTCTAGCTGTGTGACCCTGGGTAAGTAACAACCCCCACTGACTAGCTCTTCCCACTCTTCTGCCTTGGAACCAATACACAGTATGGATAATAAGACAGAAAGTAAGGGTTGAAAAAAGAAAGGAAGGAAGGAAGGAAGGAAGGAAGGAAGGAAGGAAGGAAGAAAGAAAGAAAAAGAAAGAAAGAAAGAAAGAAAGAAAGAAAGAAAGAAAGAAAGAAAGATAGGAAGAAAGAAAGAAAGAAAGAAAGAAAGAAGTTTCTTCCAAAGGTCTCTAATGATCCCAGGTCCAATGACCTTTTCTCAACCCTCGTATTTCTTAACCCCTCTACTATACTGAATCTATAAACTTCCTCCTTTTGGAAACTCAATCTGACATTATAGAAATAACATTGGATTTGAAGCCTGACGACCAGGATCCCAGGTCTGATAATTATGACTTTTGCTCTTTGGATAAGTTACTTAATCTCTCTGAACCTCAGTTTACATATTAATAAAATTAAAATGTTGAACTAGACGACCTCCAAGACACCTTCCAGCTTTGTCATATACATTTTTGACATTTTTGTCATAAATGAAACCAGAAGATATAAACAAGTTATAGCCAAGTGGAAGAGGTACTTAAGGGTTTTTTTTTGGGGGGGGGAAGAGACAAATAAAAGAACTGGCAGATTTTGTTTTTATTGTTCTCCAAAGGCAATAAGAAATACCATTTCCTGGGATACTTGATTATTTGTGTTCCAGTCAAACAGACCTGAGAAAAGATAATTGGAGCTTATATGCTAACATCTCTTGCTGAGAATGAGAAGGGAGAAAATCACCCCAATAACTTGACAAGACCTTCCAAAGTCAATCAACAAGATCTTTGACAGTCGGTGATTTTAATGCAAAAGGCTGGCATGGGGAGGATGCAAAACATATGTTGGAGAATATGGCTCACAGGCAAGAAATGAAAGGAAGAAGTCAAAGACTTGTAGACTACCAAAAGTTTCATGCATATAAATCTTGATTATACTATTATAGAAGAAAGATGGGAGACTGTGAGTACAGTGAATACCGAATATTATCACAAAAATGGATTTTACTTAATCTTAATATTCAGGAAGGACAGCGAGGTGGTGCAGTGGACAGAGCACCAGATCCAGATTCCTGGAAGACCTAAGCTCACATCTGACCTTAGATGCTTAGTAGCTGTGTGACCTGGAGCAAGTTACTTAACCTTGTTTGCCTCAGTTTCCTCATCAGTAAAACGAGCTGGAGAAGGTAATGGAAAACCACTTCAATATCCTTGCCAAGAAAACCTCAAATGAGGTCATAAAGCGTTGGACACAACTGAACAACAACAACATGCAGGAAAAAAGTTACTGGTATGGAAGTCACTTCCAAATGAATTGTCTGTGTAGAACAAGAACAGCGGCTTGTTAGAACAAAGATTGAAAATCATTCCAAATTTTAAAAAGAGCAAAAAACGAAGCAGTATTACATTAATCCAGACAGCTCCAAACTGGTCTAAATTAGCCATTGGCAGTGCTAGGTGACATAAACTTAATCTAGAACTGGAATTTCAAGCATAAAAACTAGTGCAATCACTTGATTTTTGCAGGATCACTATGGTCAGAAATTAGTGTACTTTCCATGTTGCATGTCTGCGATACAAATATTGCTATTTATTCATCATGTTAGGACTCAAGGTTAAAGATGTTGCAGTTTTAAAGTGCTATCTTTTCAGAGATGAAGAAAAAAACCCTGACTCAGTCAGAAGATCCTTTGAGCTCCAGGTAATTTAGGGATATGTGGTGATTCCCAGAACAGTTTTCAGAATTCTTAAAGCATTAGACCCCTTTTTATCTAGAGACAGTTGCTAGTGGAAGACAGTGACATATAGGTATTTTGTGAATATGTACTGAGTAAATGAATGAGATTTTATCTTCTTCACTGTAGTCAATTTGGGCTATACCGAGTGGTAGAAAGAGACTCATTCCTTGAAGGGATGAAAACTTATCTGAAAACAGGATTTGTTGAAAGAGAGAGAGAGAGAGAGAGAGAGAGAGAGAGAGAGAGAGAGAGAGAGAGAGAGATTGGAGAGATTCTCATGAATTATCCTGGCCTTGATTAGATGGTCCTGCTCAAAGTTGTCTACAAAGTCTTTTAGGTGTTGACTTTGTACAGTTTTTTTTTGTTGTGGAATCAGCTAGTTGATAATATAATACTTAATTCCTAGAACTATAATCAGAGAAGAGGGTGCTCACATAGTGACATTACGTGGAATAGAAACTGGACTTCTATATTCTCACACTAATTTTTTTTTACAAATGAATGAATACCTTAGAGTCTTTCATTTTGTGTAGAATTAAATGGCGTTTCCCTCTAACTGCCAAATTGCCCATTATTTAAAAATACAACTTGAATAAAATGTTGAGATCTCAAAAAACCAGTAAGTTATTGATGTTAAAAATTAGAAATTGATAAAGGAACAAACTTCAACATGGATTACTACCATTTTCTTCAGAAGTTTAGACTGTGTAAATCAATTGTTAAAATGTTATCTTTGGGGTTAGCTAGGTATCTCAGTGGAGAGAGGGCCAGGCTTGGAGATGGAAGGTTCTGATTCAAATTGGGGCCCAGATACTTCCTTGCTATGTGGCTCTGGGCTAGTCATTTAACCCCAATTTCCTAGCTCATACCATTTTCTGCCTTGGTATAGTTACATCAGTTTTAAGACAGAAAATAAGGGTTTAAAAAATGACATTTTTGCCACTGATGGGTGTGAGGTGAAATTTCAAAATGCTTTAATTTGCATTTCCCTTATTAGTAGTTATTTGGAGATTTTTTTTAAAAATGTGACTACCTATAACCTGGGTTTCTTCCCTTAAGAATTGTCTATTCATATCCTTAAACCATTTTTCAAGTGGGGAATGGCTCTTTTTCTAAAAAAATTTAATCAGTTCCTCATATACTTAATAGAATTTCTAGAATTTGTGAAAAAAAATCCAAAATTTGTCTAGGGGCAAAAAAGGCAAAAAAATCTCATGAGAAAATAATTTTTAAAAAGGGAACTAGGGGGTCTAAATTGTATCACTTCTCAAACTATTCTATAAAGTGGTAATCATTAAAACAATTTTGTACTAGTTAATTAAGATTAAAAGGGAAATAATTAACTAAAAAAATTGGCTAGCATTTATAAAAGCATTTTAAGGTTCGCAGAACACTTTAAAAATATTATCTTATGTGATCCTCACAACAACTCTAGAGGGTAGGGGCTATTATTATCCCCATTTTACAGATAAGAAAACTATAGCAGATTAAGTGACTTGCCCAAGGTCACACAGCTGGTATCAGAGGGCAATATTTAAATGCAGGTCTTCCTGACCCATCCAGATCTCTCTCCCCTGGACCACCTACCTACCTGCCTAATCTTTGCAGCAATCTTTGCTGATAAAGGTCTCATTTCCAAAATGGAGACTAAAATAACCCAGAAACTACAGTAGCCTGCAAACCCTTGATCTCCTTGCCTATTGGAGAGATAATGGCAGCTAAGGGCAACATTGATTTTGAATAAAGACTTGACTTATTTGTAAAATTGTGCAGAGAATACTTTTGGGAGATTATGACCTCTATTGATTCATAAAATAGAAAATGGTGGTTAGAGAAAAGGAGGTCATGTGCCAGTCATGTTGGGAAAGAAAAGAGGGATAACAACTGGACAACTTGAATTTTGCATTGATATTCCAATAAAGTCAAGCAAATTAGAGAGGAGGCCACAGAATGTTGGGTGGATCCTCCCTTGGGGATGTCAGTCTGACAGTCAATACACATTTATCAAACACACCCTACATGCCAAGCACGGTGCTAAAACATTGAATGCATGGGAGAACAGGGACAAAAATGGCATAGATTAACAATACCCAGATGGGTATTTGCACCATTAGAGGGAGTAGCAACACCAACGAGACCATGGATTCATTGGAGTATTAAGGAACTATTACTCATACTACTTACCCTGACCTGGAATGGCCTCTCCACGCCTAACCAATTAAGTCCTGCCCTTCCTTCAAGTAGCTCAAGACCTACCTTCTCCTGAGGCTTTTCTGGAATGCTTTAGCCCTTGTGGTGGCGCCCTCTCCACCTCCTTCTGCCCTTCTGTTCTGCTAATCTCTCTTCCACTCACTGAACACTTAACATAGCTGACCTTCAATTGTCATGAATATCTTGAATGTATCATAATAACATCTGACATTTATATAATGCTCTAAGCTTTGCAAAATGCTTCTGATAATCTCCTATAAATGCCACAGCGAGTCTGGGATGTGAGGGAGGTTCTGCAGGCATTATTATCCCAATCTTAGGGTCATTGATCTAGAGCAGGAGTCTTCAGAGACTAGGCCCCCCCCCCATTTTTACATGTGAGGAAACTGAGGTTTACTCAGAAACTCAAATAACTTGCCCATGGTCGTATATCTTGTGATGTTAGAGATGGGATTTGAACTCAGGTCTTCCAGGATCCAAATCCAACATTCCACTTGATTACTCTAGGACTACCATGTCCTACCTCTCCAACAGGACATTATCCTCCTTGAAACCAGGACCACTATCTTAGACTTCTTTATTTCCAATTTACTCAGTGCCCTGCGGTTAGCAATGTTTCATATTTCCTATAGACCATCGGCCTTTAGAAAGAGTTCTCCAAAGTTCCTCACCTGGTGAGGAAGGTAGGGAGAGAACTATCATCCTCTTCTGAGGAGAGCCATTATCCCTGCATGAGGAGATTGGAGTCCAGGGAGATGGTCCAACTTGCCCAGAGACACACAGCTACTCCAGTCACAGAATCATAAAATTCAGTGCTAGAAGAGACTGGAGATATCATCCAACCCAAGGGTTCTTGACCTTCTGGATGCCAGACTTTTCCAGCCCCTCTGAATTCTGGTGCTTTCTCTCTCCTAATTACTTCCTCTTTATCCTGTAGATAGCGTGTTCATTCCTATTTGCTTGTTCATTGTCTCTCTCCTTAGAATGTCGAGCTCCTTGAGAAGAGTATGGATGGTCTTTTGCTTTTTTGTATTCCTAGTACTTAGCACAGTGTCTGGCACATAGTAGGCACTTAATAAATATTTACTGACTGACTGATTGACTCATGAACTCCCCTTGGCAATCTGATAAAGCTTGTTGTCAGAAAAATGTTTTCAATGAATTGAAAGAAATGTTAAGTTTCAGTTGGACATGAGTGAAAACAAAGACATGTTTTCTTTCCTAAATTCCCAGACTCCTTGAAATTTTTATCCACTCACCTGAGGATTAACCCCCAGATTAAGAACCCCTGATCTAGTGTGAACTCCTCATTCCTCAAAACGGGAATAATAATCAGCACTTACTTCCTAGGGTTCTTGTGAGAATCAAATGAGATTATGTTTGTAAATCACTTAGCATAGAACCCGGCACATAGGAGATGTTATTTATATAAACGTTTTTTGCCTCCTTCCCTTTTCTTTCTCATTTTAAAGATGGAGAAACAGAGGCAGAGAGGGCTAGTGACTTGCATAAGATAATATTGCTGTTCAGTGGCATCTGACTCCTTGTGACCCTATTTGAGATTTTCCTGGTAGAGATCCCGGAGTGATTTGCCATTTCCTCCTCCAGCTCATTTTACAGATAAGGAAACTGAGGCCAACATTCTGATTCCAGGCCCAGTGCTCTAGTCACTGTGTCAATAAGTTGCTCATTACATCACAAAGGCAGGATTTGACTCTTACCACAATCCCATAGTGTTCTTTTGCCTCTGGGACCCCTACCCTTTTAACTATGCCATGTGACCTCAGCAGGTGCTCTGTGAATGTTTGTGGGTGATAAGGAAAGTGATGAAACTGCAGTCTACACTCAGCTCTCCCTTGGGCAGTCAAAAACTTCTTGTATTGTCAGTGAATTTTTAGGTGTTATCTCCCTTGTGGGGCTTTAAACTCCTTGAGGAGATTGTACCTAATATTTAATTATATTAATATTTGTTGATAATTATCTAATATTCCCCAAAGCACCTGCCACAGTGCTGGTCATATAGTAGGAAGAAGCTTGGTGCTGTGGAAAGAAAACTGGTTTTATAATCAGAGAGTCTGAGTTGGAATCCCAGCTCTACTTTTGAACCTCAGTTTCCTTATTTGTAAATGACTTCTATCTCTTCCAACTCAAGAGTTCCATGGCCCCATGACTTAGTGGAGCAGGTGTCAGGGCTCTGGATTCTTTTACACCTGCTGGGCAGAGGAAAGATTAAAACCCAGGTAAATTTGAGGTGGCCCATTTGCTTCATTGCCTCCAGATACTTTCTTCTTGGCCAACCAATTGTTCTGTCCACAGCTGAGGTGTTTAGAAGATCTTTTTCTTTCTGGATAAGCCACTGGGGTGGTTGTAAGGGCAGCCTTTGTTGACAGGTATGTGTATGTGTGTCAGAGCCCACCCTGGAGTCTGTGTGTTCTCCTACTGACCACAGCATCTCTGTACAAACAAGGCCTTCCCTCCCTCTCTTTGAACCCTTCCTTCCCTCAGCCTCAAATTCAGCACTTAACAGGCTTAACAGACACACTGACTGTTAGAACTGGAAGGCTTCCCAGAGATCTCTGAGGGTCGTAGGATTCAGAATCGGAATGGATTTTCCACCCGAAAACTCGATCTTGCAGATGAAGGAAACTAAGATCTACAGAGGGGTGGGGACTTGCCCAAGGTCCTACAGCACGGAAATGGAAGGACAGTGAGGAGAACCTGAGTTTCCTGTTTCCCTGCCTCAAGCTCTTGCCTCTAGTCCACACTGTGCTGTCTCCTATTCATCAGTTTTCTAAATTTGCCTTCCTCGCCCCAGATGGCCTAGGAGAATTATTTCTAGACTTTGGCGTGTGCCTCTGACAGGGGAAGGGGAGCATGCAGGGAAGCTGCTTTTATTGGGATGCTCTGAGGGGATGGGGTGGAAAGCTTACACCACCCCTGATCAGGAGGGAGCCCAGCTGCTACCTCCCTTGCTCGGGCACACACACACACACACACATACACACACACACACACACACACACACACACACACACACCCTCCACCTGTGAAAACAACTTTATTTTCTATAGTAGCTGGCGACAGAAGGCCTTCCTCAGGAGCTTGGTCAGGAGGAATGTTAATCTGCGTGACACCTGAACCCCACCCTTTCCCCCAGCACGTCGATCCTGTGATACAGGAAAGTGGCCCCAAATTTCTTGTTGTACTTTAAGGTTTGCAAAGCCTTTGTTCAAACAACCCTGTGAAGGAGGGATTGTGAGTTTTATTATCCCCATTTTACAGATGAGGAACCTTTGCTAAAGACCTTTCATGATTCATTCTGCTGGAGGTGACTCTTGGCTCTCCAAAGCTTGGCCAATGGGCCTTGATCTCTGGCTGCTCCTACCATATTGGGACGACTTTAAGCACACACCTGGGGTAGACTGCTTGGTTGCTGCTGGAGAGCCATGTTACCATCACAGAAGTGGCCACAGTGTGAGGAGTTCTATATGTAGGTGCAGCAATTGAAAAAAAATCCTTCCCTTCCCTCTTAGAATCAATGCAAGTAATGGTTTCAAGGCAGAAGAGTGGAAAGGGTTAGGCAATGGGGGTTAAGTGACTTGTCCAGGGTCACATGGCTAGGAAGTATCTGAGGCTAGATCTGAACCCAGGACCTCCTGTCTCTGGGCCTGACTCTCAAACCACGGAGCCACCTACCTGCCTCCTATGTGCAGAAATTCTTGAAAATCAGATTCTAAGTTGGAGAAGGGTCATAATATGCATCAGAGGAGGGAGATCGTGAAGTGTTAGAGCGTAGTTGAAGAAACTGAGACCAAGAGAGGGGCAATGACTTATCCAAGATTATACGACCCCTGATTGGCAGAGCTGGATTAAAACCCAGTTTCTCTAATGCCAAATCCAGCTTTCTTCTACCTATGTCATTCTTCCTCACAGTGATGGACTAAAAATGGGCTAAAGCTGCCTCCTGTGTCAGCTTGGGCACAGATAATGAAAATCCTAGGAGTCATCAGGCTAGAAGTACAATAGGAAGAGCACTGACTCTGGAGTCAAGGAACTCCAGCAGTAAGGGCTAGGCAATAGGGGTTAAGTGACTTAACCAGGGTCAACCAGCTAGGAAGTGTCTGAGGTCAGATTTGAACCCAGGACCTCTCCTCTCTAGGCTTGGCTTGCAATTTACTCAGTCACTCAGCTGCCTCCCAGCTCAAGCACTTTTGATGACATCCCTCTCATGGAGAGGCTGGCGAACCTGCTCCCATGACACATAATAGAGAAGAAGCCTTCTTCCACTGGCTTCTGAGCCAGAACCAGTCACAGAATGTCTAGTCATAGATCCTACTCTTTGAATGCCTCTTTATTACACATCATCATGGCTCTCCTGGAATCAGTCCCCTCAGCCTCTCCATGCTGACAGAGGTTCTGGGAGCATGTGTCAGTTCCTGCTACGAGTGCCTGATCAAGGGTGGTCTTGAAGGGCAAATAAAAGGGTGGAAGATCCCACAAGAGGGTAAAAATGAGCAAGGCGGCCAGCCAGAGCAGCCAGGAGAATGGAAAGAGTTCTGGACTTGGGACCAGGAACTCAGACTCTGACACTTATCTGCTATGTTATCCTGGACATGTTACCTCACACCTCTGAGACTCAGTTTCCCCCTCTATACCCTGGGGCTAGCAGTACTGCCTTCCTTTCAGTGTCAGGGGGTTCGCCCAAGTAGCTAGATCATGCGAGCTATTATTTTAGAGGGGGAGTCGTTCAGATCCCTTTGCTTTGTTGGCAATAGGAGAGGGACTATGGGCTGATTCAGTTGTAACATGTTTATGAAGTGCCTACTGGGCAAAATCACATAAAATAAATTAATTAGCCTTGCTCTGTTCTCTCTTGGAACTTGCTGTCTAGTAGTTGGATGCCACACAGACAGCAACAGCCGTGATACAAAACAGGTCATAAGTGCACCAGAAAAACACAAAGTGCCATAAGAGGTCAGAGGAAGGCATATTATTGTATGGAGATGAAGCTGAGGTGTTTTTTAGAACCAGCTGAGCTACTTCTTAGTCATAGGTTTAGAGCTGGAATTGACTTTAGCAAACACGTAGGCACAGAGCGAGAGAGCAGGAAGGGATTTCTGAGATTATTTGTCCAACCGCATCATTTTCCAGACAAGGAAACTGAGCCTCAGTCTTAAAACCTTGCTTCGAGTCACACAGGTAGCAAGCATAGAGGCAGGATTCAAATCTGTCTTCTGAGTCTTTTGACTCTTAAGTCCTGTGTTCTTACTATTCATGCTTTAGTATGTCATCATTGTTGTTGAGTCATTTCAGTCATGTCTGACTCTTCATGACCCCGTTTGGGATTTTCCTGGCAAAGGTACTGGAATAGTTTGCCATTTCCTTCTCCAGATTATTTTGCAAATGAGGAAAATGAGGGAAACAAGGTTAAGTGACTTGCCCAGGGTGACACAGTTTTTACATTTCTGAGAACAGATTTGAAGTCATGAAGATAAGTCTTCCTGATTTTAAGACCAGGGCTCATCCATTGAACCACCCATCTTTAGTATACCCAGACCTTAGTATAGTGCTTGGCACATAGTAAGCAATTAATGAATGACACATTCATTCACTCACTCACTCATTCATTCATTCATTCATTTATTCATTCATTCTATTTGCATTTTACAGATAAAAAAAACCTGAAGTCCAGAGGGTGGAAGCAATTTATCCAAAGTCATGCATTAGAGCAAGTTATAGAGACAGAATTCCAGATCCAGTACTTTGCTCGCCATGTATTCGGTCTACCACCAGGGCAGCCTCCCCACATCACCAGCCAACCAAGAAGAGTAGAACAAGAAGGAATGAGCTCCCCCACCCACCCACCCACCCACCCCCAGCCATTCAATAGCGATGATCATATACTATTTTCTTGGAGACTTTCAGGAGTAGAGAGGTTGGCCATTAATCTTGCCTTCCTCCCGCTATTGTAAAGTATGTTTGCACCCAAAGAGGGTCACTAGAGTTGCCTTTATTGTCTTTTCAGAGGCAATGAGAATACTATTTTATGGGTGCTTGGTCATGATGAATGTAAGCAAAAATTCCACCATGAAGAAAGTTTCAGCTTATGTGCCAATGTTTGTTGCAGAAGATGAAAAGAGAGAAATTCTCCAGAGATCTCAAAAAAGCTTTCCAATTTTACTCAACAAATATACTGATGACACTCAATGACTACATTGAAAAGATGGGAATAAGAGAGAAAAATATGTTCAAATATGTCGCTTTTGTTAAAAAAATAAATGGTTATAGCCTATAGAGTCACTTTATGCCTATATATGATAGATAGACTCTTTAAGAAGACAGTTCTAAAAAAGTTGAAAAAGAATGTTTATGACAAACAATGAATAATATTACACAAAATGGAATTGCTTATATATTTTTTAAACCCTTACCTTCTTTCTGTCTTAGAATCAATACTGTGTATTGGTTCCAAGGTGGAAGAACAATAAGAGGTAGGCAATGGGGGTTAAGTGACTTGTCCAGGGTCACACAGCTAGGAAGTGTCTGAGGCCAGATTTGAACCCAGGTTTCTAGGCCTGGCTCTCCTTCTACTGAGCCACCCACTTGCCCCTAGAATTGCCTATATCTTAACAAACTGTAAACAGCCAATTACTGTGAGAGTCAAATTCAAATCAGTACCTTTGATTTGATGACAGTAGGCTGTCAGTATGTTCAAGCAAAATTAAAATCAATACCAAATTTTTAGAATTAAGATGAGTTGAAATGATATACTAATGTAATAGTCTAAAAAAGCCCCTTACCTTGTGTCTTAGAAACCATACTAAATATCATTTCCAAGGCAGAAGAGCAGTAAGGGCCAGGCCAGTGATGGCAAACCTATGGCACATGTGCCAAAGAGGGTACACAGATCCCTCTCTGTGGGCATGTGTGCCATTGTCTGCCCAAGTAGTTACTAGAAAGGCAGAGGCACTTGGGCAGAGCTGATATATATATATATATATATATATATATATATATATATATATACATTTTAAATAGCTATGATAAAATATAAAATAACTATAAATATAAAAATGGGGGAAATATAAATAGGAAGCTATCAAAGGGCTTGGGGGACAGCATCAGAGGTATTCTGTGCAGAGGACATGATGCTCATGGAGTTGAAATCAGGAAAAACAACAGATGGAAAATAAAGTCAGCCAAGAAGTTCAGAGTCCTCTATAAAGGGAAAGCCTAGAGAGGAGTTTATTGTTTTACCATCCAGTCTTCTAGTGGGGCAGGGGAACAAAACTAAGAGTATCAAAGATGGGCATAACGTTCCTAAATCCCAAAGGTACCAGAGCAACTTGAGGAGATCAAAAGAACTTAGAAAGCACCTTAGAGAAGAAATACTAGATTTACTTACCTTAATACTTATATTTACTTATATGGTAGCAAAAGGTAACATCAGTTTAGAATACTAAGTCATTTGTACATCTTTATGGCTAAAGATTATGAGCAGTATTGCTTTATAAAATGGTGAGAATTAGTGAAAGGAAAATTATTTTATACAAAGCTTTGTGACAGACCCTATATGAGTCAGATATTCCCCAAAGCATTTATGGAAGAGTGAAACTGAAAGGCAACAGACCAAAAAAAAAAATGGAAATTTCTCTCTCTGACCCTTCTGGCTCTTTATAAGGTTTCCAAAGAGCTTCATGTAACATTAGTAAATCATCTGATTTGATTCTTACAACAACACCGTGAGATAAGCACTCATCAAAATTTTATAAATAAGGAAACTGAGTCTAAGAGAGTTCAAGTAATTTGCAGTTAGTATGTGTTGAAGTTAGCTAAGAACTCAAGTTTTCCTGACTCCATGCTCACAGCTCTAAAATTTCTTTTTAAAATTATGTACCAAACAATCCTCAACAAATACAAGCATTTTATCATGCAAACAGGATAAAAAAGGTGATTGTATGGGGAAATGTCAACTTGTGTTTTAAATGAATGAAGTTAGGAGGAAATCACTCATCTTCATGAGTTCAAACCTGGTCGCAGGCACTTATTAGCTGTGACCCTGGGCAAGTCACTTAACCTTATTTGTCTCAGTTGCCTCATCTGTATAATGACCTGGAGACAGGAATTGGTAAACTACTCCAGGGATCTTGCCAATAAAACCTCAAATGGGGTCACAAAGAGTCAGAAATTACTAAACAACAACAATATGCAGTGAGTATACAGAGAAGATGCATCCTTACCCAATTTTGAGGGCAATGAATGACAGGCTTAAAATAGCCAAAATAGCATCATACTGAATGGAGAAATCATAATATTGTTATGAAAAGGTGATAGAAAAATGCTAATACCTACCAATCTTTGTGCCTATTTTCTTATCTCCACAAGATCATTATGAGAATGATTCACACATGTTGAAAATGTCATACTTTTGAAAATGAGAATACGTCGAAGACCATATCTTTATAGTGACACGATTGACTAAAAAGCAAGAGAATGAAAAATTCCACTGGGTTTATTGTTTGTTGGTTATAATTTGAGTAGAACAAAATGCTGCCTCATAGACTGTTTTCCAACATGCTATCTTTTATTCTTATGTTAAGATCATAAATTATTCCTTGATAGATAACTAATCTATCAAAGGAGATAACTGATGACCTTTTGTTTATTAATATCAAGTGAAGAATAAAACAGGGAGACAAATTCTTGACAAAAAGATTTGTTATCATGTTCTGAGTCTAAATAAAAGAAGGATTCCATCCAGTGCCATACCAATAAAGCTGCCCAAAATTATTTTATAGAGCTAGAAAAAATAAAAACAAAATTCATCTGGAAGAATAAAAGGTCAAGAATATCAAAAGAATCAATGTGAAGGAAGGTGGTCTATGAGTACCAGATCCCAAACTGTGTCACAAAGCAATAATCATCAAAACAATCTGGTACTGGCTAAGAAATAGAGTGATGGATGATTGGAATAGATTAGATACACAGTACCTAATAATAATTGACCATAGTAATTTAGTGTTTGATAAATCAAAAGATCTAAGCTTTTTGGATAAGAACTCACTATTTGACAAAAATTGTTATGAAAATTGAAATATGGTATGGGCGGAGACTGGGGATAGAGCAACATCTCACACTGTATGCCAAGGTAAGGTCAACATGGATACATGATTTAAACATAAAAGGTGACATCATTAGCAAATTAGAGGATTGTGGAATAGCTTAGCTGTGAGATCCATGGATAAGGGAAGAATTTATGACCAAACAAAAGATTATGGCATTATAAAATATAAAATGGATCATTTTGTTTATGTTAAATTAAAAAATTGCTGTACAAACAAAACCAATGCAACCAAGATTAGAAGGAAAGCAATAAACTGGGGAAATTTTTTATAGCAAGTATCTCTCATAAACATTTCATTTCACAAAGAAATAGAGAACTAATTCAAGTGTATAAAAACATATCATTCTCCAATTGATAAATGGTCAAAGGATATGAACAAAAAGTTTTCAGATGAAGAAATAAAAGCCATCTATAGTCATATGAAAAATGGCTATAAATCACTCTTTATTAGAGAAATTCAAATTAAAACAGCTCTGAGGTACCACCTTACATCTTGTATCCCCTGCTTGTATCCCCAGCACTTAGCACAGGACCTGCTGTATAATAATACATGTTTAATAAGTGCTTTATTGGCTGACTGACTGAATTGATCTTTCTATTTACAGGTTCTCCCCTTCTTTGATAATACCTCCAAATGGCTGTCAAATAAATATTTTTAAGGCACTGACAGGTCTGACTCTATCACTTTTCCCTTTCAAAGATCCTCAGAGACTTTCTATTGTTCTTACTATAAAACTATAAACTATTCAGTCTAACATTTAAGGCCATCCCCAGTCTGACTCCTACTTAGTTCAGCCTTATTTCACAGCACTTACCTTCATGAGTTCTATATTCTAAGAAGAGGACCAACAAAATTAGAGGAGGATGTCTTGCCTTGTGCTTGAATTAGAGGCAGAGTTGCACAAAGTCATCAGCCTCACTCTTTTATAGTCATCATAGTCCAGTGGCAAGACAAAAGACAGGATGACAGGTGATGACCTGGGCTACAGTGGATGACCTTGGCATCTTCAATGTCTGACCAATGCTGAGTGTTCCACAGTGCCTGCTTCAACCCCTTCATGGTCCTTAGCATTTCATCTTTCATCCCCATCCCTTTGACTGCCCCTCATCCCTGGAATACAATCCCTATTCATTTATGTCTCTGATAAGCTTCGTTTTTTTCTGACGGCTCAGTTCAGGTGCCACCTTCTTCATTAAACCTTCCCTGATATCTTTCCGCCTCCCTCCCTTCTACTGTTAATGATCACTTCCTACTCTAATTTCCTTCTTTTATACTTATCTGTGCAAATGTTCAGAATTCTAAAATATAGCCATAATAATCCCTAATTGTATATAAATTATATTTCCCTATTTTGAATATAATTTCCCTGATGACAGGAACTAGTTTATTTATGGCATCAAACACAGTGCCTTGCACATATTTGACACTTAATCGATAATCATTAAATTGGATTGAATATTCTATGTTTTAAGGTCCATTCTAGGTTAGCTATTCTAGGCTACCTTCCTTGCATTCCATGTTCTAATGTCCTTTCCAGTTCTAATACTCTATGTTAAAAGTTCTCTTAGAACTCTAACATCCTGTGTTCTTTGGTCTAAGGTCCCTTTCAGGTCTGCGGTTCTGCAGGGTGAGTATAAAGTTATTCCTGAATCATTCTTTTCATCTCCATGGACCACAGAATAATACTCAGCACTGTTTAAGGACCAATAGCATCTGACTCAGAAACCTGATCACAGAGGGGTCAAGTATAGAAAAATGTGTGTGTGTGTGTGTGTGTGTGTGTATTTCTGTACATTTGGGACTACATTAAAAATGAAGAATGTTTAAATATAGCCATAATAATGCTTACTTGCCCAGGCAAAATTTCTGGGAAGTGTTTGTTTATTCCCATGACACTTGGAGGATTAAGGTGACTGACCAAGAAATTTTGGAATAACTGCTATGAGGATTGATGATGATGATAATGATAATGATTTTAGCATTTATAGAGTGCTTTAAGGTTTGCAAGATACATACTTTATGTATGTAATGTCATTTAACCCTTAAGCAACACTATAATCACCCCCATTTTACAGATGAGAAAGCTGAGGCTGGCAGAGTTTAAGTGACTTGTCCAGGATTACAAATCTAGTAAAGCACTTGAAGGAGAATTCCCACCCAAGTGTTCTAGCTGCTCAGTAGGTTTATAGATTTAGAGTTGGAAAGGTCCTCAGAAGACATCTCATCTAGCCCTTTTGTTTTATAGTTGAGGAAACAGGGAAGCTAAATGAATCACCAAGGCCACATAGGTAGTAAAAGAGCAGAGTCAGGATCTGAAATTAGTCCCTCTAATTCAATCACCTGAGAGAGGTTATGATTAGCTAAGTGGAGTACCAGGTATGGGGTGAGGAAGACCTGAGTTCAAATTCAGTCTTAGACACTTACTAGCTGTATGGCCTTGGCCAAGTCATTTAATCTCTATTTACCTGAGTTTCCTCAACTGTAAAATTTGGATAATGGTAGCACATACCTTCCAGGGATATTGTGAAAATAAACTGAGATAATATTTGCAAAAGATTTAGCAAGCAGCTGGCATGTAGTAGGAATTATATAAATGCTAACTATCATTATTAAGAAGTAGTTTTCCTGAAGACATTCCACATTCCAGGTTCCCCATTTCATGAAAATCAAGAATGGGGAGAATAATGGGATTTAGAGGTAGAAGGGACATTAGAGTCTATTAAGTCGATTCTCTTTTTTTTTTCTCTAGAAGAAAGAAGTAAGGCTCTTAACAAGGTATGGCGTGCCCAAGGTCACAAGGCTAATGTACAACGATGTTGGAATTTGAACCAGTGTCATCTGACTCCAAATTCAGTGCCCTTTCCATATTCAAACCCCCATGGTCTTCAAATCAAATCTGCAAACTGTCCTTTGGTTGCCCATACTCTGGGCTATGAAGAGAACTTTATGTGTGGCTTTTGCCATAACTAAGGCTTCCTGGGAGATCAGAGGAAGAATAAGGTATCTCAGACCCAGGCATAGCTCTTGTTAGTTGAAATGAAATGTCCTTCTCTAAGTTGACCATTATCTAAGGTTAAGTCTAATGGCCTTTTCTAAGGTTTCATTCTTGCTGATCTTTCTTCAGCTTTTGATGGTATCACCTTGAGTAAGAGGGTAGCAAAGAAAAATGGGAAGAGCCCGGAGCTCTGAGTGAGAAAACCTTGGATTTCTCTTGGATGGTCTCAGTTCTGCTCTTTGAAGGCAGCTACGTGGCACAGTGGGTAGAGTGCCAGACCTGGGGTCAGGAAGATGAGCCTTCCTGAGTTCAAGTCTAGCCTCAGTCATCAGTGGACCCCTGGACAAGTTACTTAATCCTGGTTGCCTCAGTTTCCTCATCAGTAAAATGATCTGGAGAAGGAACTGCTACTCCAATGTTTCTGCCAAGAAAAGCACAAATAGGGTCACTTAGAATCAGCTATAACTGAAAAACGACTGAACAATAGCAACTGTTTCTTGAGGGTTGCGTGACTCTGGGCAAGTTGCATAAATTCCCAGAGTCTATTTCCTTGTCTATAAAATGAGGATACTACCTCTTGTAGCACATTATTTATAGGGATGTGAGAAAACTAAACCTTAAACCCCTATAAAAATGTGGATGAACAGAATTGGAGGGTTTCTTGGTGTTCATCTCCTTCTTTGTGTCCATTATATAACTGGAATTTGGGAGATGCCATTTAAAAGTATATATATATTTTCTATGGACACGTGAGGACTATCAGACTACATTTCCCGTGGTCCAATGGGTTTCCGGTTTCTGGTTCTTTGGGTGTGGGGATGCAGGCGTCCCCACACATAGGACAGTTTAAAATAGGAGGAGAACTGAAAGTAAGACCTCTTGACCTTCCTGAGGGCTGGCTAGAAGATGGGTAAATATAAAAGATAGGTGTGGTCTTATATATATTTTACCAGCATGGCCATGGCTTTAATTAAACTACTAATTTCTATATTTATATCAGTCTTCATCATTTTTAATCATAACACCAAGTTCCTTATTTTAGAGTTAGAGAGACTAAGGCTCAGTGAAATGAAGTCGTTCATTCTGCACGCTGGCTTCCAAATCCATTGCTGAAGTGAAATGTCCTTCTCTAAGTTGAACCCTGTCTAAGGTTAAGTTTAATGGCTTTTTCTAAGGCTTAGTCCTTGCTGACCTTTCTTTAGCTTTCGATGGGGTTTCTTCCTTTTGGACTCTCTCCCACCTTGGCTTCCATGACACAGCCCTGCTGCTTTTCTTCCTACTTACTACCTACTTACTTCCTTACTACCTGCTCCTTCTCTTTCTTTTTTTACTATATTGTAATTTATCTTTAGCCCCCTCGTTCTCCTTACCTGTTTAGGCAGGGTTGCTTCCCAAGGCTCTCTCTGGGCTGAACTCTTTCCCCTTCTTTCTCCATACTACTATAAACAATCTCATCTGAGCCCACAGAGTCAATTTTCACTTTTACTCAAGTGATCCCCAAATCTTTATATCTAGTTCAAATCTCTTTCTCGAATATATCTCAAATTATCAACTCTCTGTTGGATATCTCCACTTCATTAGTATCTCAAACTCAAAACAGAGCTCTTCATCTTTCTCTCAAACCTTCCCCTCTTCCAAGCTTACTCACTTCTTTTGAGGGCACCTCCATCTTCCTAGGCACTCAAGGGACCCATAATCTCAGAGCCATCCTTAATTCTTTCAGCTACCTCACCCTTAGAACTAATGACAGAGATTTTATCTCTCTGATACCATCACCCATTTTTCTCCTCTCATGTGGCCACTATCCTAGATATTGTTATTGTTGTTCAGTCCTTTCTCAGTTGTACATGATTCTTCATGACTCCATTTGGAGTTTCCTTGGCAAAGATTCTAGAGTGGTTTGCCATTTCCTTTTCCAGCTCTTTTTTACAGATGAGAAAACTGAGACAAACAGGGTTAATGCCCCTTCCCTTGCCTTGCCTTGCCTTGCCTTCCCTTCCCAATCCCTAGAATATTCTCCCTATTCACTATTTTTTTTAAAACCCTTACCTTCCATCTTGGAGTCAATACTGTGTATTGGCTCCAAGGCAGAAGAGTGGTAAGGGTAGGCAATGGGGGTCAAGTGACTTGCCCAGGGTCACACAGCCTATTCACTATTGATGATTAGGTTATGATGGCCTCAAATCTCAGCTCAGCTGACACCTTGTATAGAAAGTCCTTCCTGAAGTACCAGGTATCTACTTATTTGCGTATATATTGTGTCCTCCTAGTATACAAATCTGGCTTCCTTCCTTATTAAGCCTTCTTGAATCTCCTTTCCCTCTCCCGAGTAGGAAAAATCCCTCTGAGGACAGGGACTTTTATTTTTATCTTTGTATCTACAGCATCTAGCCCAATGCTTGGTACATGGGAGGGGCTTGATAAATGCTTGTAATCTTGAACTGAATTGCCCAAGATCATGGTAGTCACTACTAATGCTAGGACTAGATGTTCCAACTAGAAATTCCATTGTGTCTTCCTTAGTAGTTTTGTGTCAGTTGAATTCTTGCGAGCCAAGTCTTATTTTAAGTTCCTTGCTTGATATTTAAAAATGATTCCTGTGAAGAAACTTTTCATAAAGCTTTTTCCTATGTGATTTTTTAAAAAAATTAAAAAAAAAGATTTGGGGAATTCAGATTGTGTGTGTATGTGTGTGTGTTGGACTTAAGGAAAAATGAAGTGGGCCATAGCTCTTCCAGCTCTAGGGGTTTGGCATGATGGCTACGGCAAAAGTAGAGAGAACCGAAGTGACTGAGTTTCACCTCGAGCTCAGGACTATGGCACAGACCTTCTCGTGACTCTCCGTGTTTCTTTGGCTTTCTGGGAGGAATCACCTTTCTGCCTCTGACTCATTCTCCTCTCTCACCTACTCACTGATTATTCACCATCTTTACCAGCCTCCTTCCCCCACCATCCTTCCCTTCCCTCCCCAACCTGGAAAAATTGATTAAGCTTCACTCCTGGGATCAATCATATTTTCTCTGCAAACATTTACCTCACAGCTGAGGATAAGATGTTCAGTCATGTCCGACTTTTCGTGACCCTGTGAACCATACTGGCCAAGGGGTTTTCTTGGCAAAGATACTGTAGAGGTTTGCCATTTCCTTCCCCAGTGCATTAAGGTAAACAGAGTGAAGTGACTTGCCCAGGACCACATGACTAATAGATGTCAAAGGCCAGTCTTCCTGACTCCAGTTCTAGTGTTCTATCCACTGAGCCACCTAGCTGCTTCCTGAGGTTCAGATAAAACTTCTTAATTTTTTTTGTATATATTGAGTCAACTTAACAAGTATCTGTTAAGCATCTGCTATGTTCTAGGTAATGCTGAGTGTTGGAGTCATCCTAGGATAATATTTAGAACTGGAAGGTACCTTTGAGATCATCCAGTCCAATTCTCTCTTGACAAAAGAGGAAACTGAATTTCAGAGAGGAAATGACTTTCCCTTGGTCACACAGCTAGAAAGAATCAGAACTTGGATTTGGTATTCTGACTCAGATCTGTTACACTTCCCAATATCCCATCCTGCTTCTCAGTATATGCTCTCCTCTAGCCTGGACTTGTGAAGCAAATAAAAGTGTAAGGCAAGGATCCTTAGAGCCTGAAGACCGTATGACTGGGAAGAGATCAGACTTATCCAGGGGAAACAACCGGAGAACCAAGCGATATAACCTACAGTGCTTTGTCTTTGTTTAATGTCAGTAATGGGGCAGGGAGGTGTTGCAGTGGGGGCTTGGAGTCAGGAGGACTCATCTTCCCAAGTTCAAATCTGGCCTCAGGCACGTATTAGCTGTGTGAGTCTGGGCAAGTCCCTTAACCCTGTTTGCCTCAGTTTCTCATTTGTAAAATGAGCTGGAAAAGGAAATGACAAACCACTCCTGTATCTTTGTCAAGAAAACGCAAAATGGAAGTCAGACATGACTGAAAAACATGTCAGCATTGGTGCAAATTCTTCACTAGCTGGAATTCAAGGCTTAATACAATCTGGTCCCATTCCTCTCTTGTCGAATTTCTAACAAACCTGATCTACTTATTCTTTCTAGAACATTTCTTTTTTTACTTCTTGCTCTTGCTCACATCATAGCAGAATTTTTACTGGTTTGTTTTGAAACATAGTATTATACAGTAGCAAGATTTAGAACTGGGAGACCAAGTTTATGATCCTTGCTCTGATACTTAGAATCTCTGTGACCTTATATAAGTCACTGTATCTCTCTGAATCTCGGTTGCCTTATCTATAAAATTTTGAAGAAAAAAAAAAAGAGAGAAGTTTGGATAAAATACTTTTTAGATCTCCCTCCAGCTCAAATTCCTTTAGGGCTTACTTTATGGCCCTCTTTTTTTTAGTTTCATTTCTTCTGAGAAGCCTTCTTTGATGACTCAGCTTCCTTCTTCTGCACTCTTACAGCACTTTATGTGTAACTCCCTCATTTGTCCCCTATCATACACTGCTTTACGTTAATAGTCTTTTTTTTTAACCCTTAGTTTAATTTTCGAATCAATACTAAGTATCATTTCCAAGACAGAAGAGCAGTAAGGGCTAGGCAATGAGAGTTAAGTGACTTACCCTGGGTTTCACAGGTAGAAAGTGTCTGAGGCTGGATTTGAACCCAAGATCTCCTGCCTCTAAGCTGGCTTTCAATCTCCTGAGCCATCTAGCTGCCTCTTATTAATAGTCTTTTAATAAACTAGAAGAGTAATGGCACTTTAAATTTTGCAAAGTGCTTTATGTATATGGGGTATCCAGAGAGGATTAGTATTTTGGGGGTAGGGGCTTGCTGAGTCCTTTTCAAGGCTGCTCATTCATCATTTTGTGACTCCAAGAAGCTGTAGCATGTGCAGCAGCCACACCTTGGTAAAACCTTCTTGGCACATGGGCTAAACCAGACTGAGGATAACTCAAAGCCGTCAACGAGTTAGGAGGATGTCTACCAAGCATTTGAAGGCTTCCTCAGTTTGTTTCCATGGCTATGAAGGTGATTGAAGTGGGTACTGTGGAGTGCTTTGAGCCTGGTCCCACATGGAAGATGCCAAGGTCATCCTCTGCATCCCAAGCCATTACCTGTCAGCCTTACTTTTATCCTGGTGCTGGACTTTGATGACCCTGGAAGAGACAGTGAGGCTGATGACTTTGTGCAATTCTGCCTCATTTAAATCCAATTCACATGCAAGTCAAAACATTACCCCACAATGGCATTGGTCTTCTTCAAAAACGAAGGACAAGGGGCAGCTGGGTAGCTCAGTGGATTGAGAGCCAGGCCTAGAGACAGGAGGTCCTAGGTTCAAATCCGGCCTCAGACACTTCCCAGCTGTGTGACTCTGGGCAAGTCACTTGACCCCTATTGCCTACCCTTACCAATCTTCCACCTATAAGTCAATACACAGAAGTTAAGGGTTTAAAATTAAAAACAAAACAAAACAAAACAAAAAAAACCCAAAGGACAAGGTGCAGCGCTTAACCTCCATTGCCTACTCTTCTTATCTTGGAACCAATATTTAGTATTGATTCTAAGATGAAAGGTAAGGGTTAAAAATAAAAAAGAACAACGAAGAACAAAAAATGACAACAACTTGATCCTCTCAACAAACCTGTGAGGTATAAAATATTATTCTCCCCATTTTACAGATGAGGAATCTGAAGCTGAAAGAGGTTAGGTCACTTTCCAGGGTCACATAGCTAGGAAGTATCTGAGGCAGGAGATGGACCCAAGTTTTCGTAACTCCAAGTCTAGCCTTATCTCCATTGTGTTCCCTAGCTGCCTGTACTGTGGCATCATGGATAGGGAGCTGGCCTTGGAGTCTTCAGATCAAAGATGGAGAGTTGGAAAGGAACTCAGAGACTGTATCTCAGCCCCCCTCAATTTACAGGTGAGGAAACCTAGGCCTAAGGAGGTTGTGAGTTGTCCAAGGTCATACAGTTTTAGCAGAAAGAGGTGGGAATTGGGAAGACAAGTTTAAGTTTGGCTTTTGAGGTAGACTAGTTTTGTGGTCCCAAGGTAGTTAGTTATTCATCCTTCAGTGACCCAGACAACTCTTCAAGACACTAAGTCACATATGATTTGACAATCTATCTTGATAGAGGAAGTTCCACACATCTGTGACATCAGAGTCCAGACTTGGAGTCAGGAAGAAATAAAGTTCCTTTATTTTTTGTGCCTCAGTTTCTTTATGTGTAAAATAAAAGGGTTGGACTCCATGTTCTCTAAAGTCCTTTCCAACTTTATGATCCTATGATTTCAACCCTGCACCTCTGAAAACGCATTTTATCCCCCACCCTATTATACTGAATACTCTTGGAGATACCTTGGTTTAAAATTTTTTGCATCTTCCCCCAGAGCCCAGCACTGCTATCCAGCACTTTTTTGTTATTATTTAGTCGTTTCGGCTATATCCAACTCTTGTGAACCCATTTGGAGTTTTCTTGGCAAAGATACTGGAGTGGTTTTGCATTTCTTTCTCCAGATCATTTGACAGATGAGGAAACTGAGGTAAACAGGGTGAAGCGACTTGCCTAGGGTCACACATCTGATAAGTGACTGAGGCAGATTTGAACTCAGGAAGATGAGTCTTCCTGGTGCTAGGCTTGGTACTCTGTCCACTGTGCCACTGAACTGCCCTTGCACTTAGCCCTCAGTAGAAGGTTGCTGCTGAGGATAGATGATGCCAATACCCTGGGAGGCAGACGAGAGCCTCGATGGGCACTCAGGAAACCAAAACAGCAGCATCGTTATCAGGGTGAGTCAATGTACAGGTACAGGCTTCCAAGCATCAGATCACAAATCAGGGGCCATGGGTCCACTTCAGCCTTCCAGGCCTATTGGTCCTCCCTCTGAAATGATTAAACAAACTCGCCCCTTCCTCCCAGGTCTGGCGCCCTGAGCTTCTCTGGGCTAGTCTTTGTGGAGGAGATAGAATGAATCGATGACGTGTTTATGACCATAGTTATTTTTAGCTGTGGTAGGGGTAGGGTTGTGTAAATATTTTACTCACCTACAGTAAACTCTCCACCCCTCCGTACTATCTAGGGGAAGGGTGGGGTGAAGTCCAGCACCCATTTCACAGATGAAGCTACTGAGATAGCTGCAATATTCAGCAGACAGTTAGTCACTAGGGAGTCACTGCTCCACCCTCATCACCTCACACAGGCCTCCTTCCCTTCCTTCTGAGTGTCCATGGAGTCATTAAGGGGCCCAGGTGAGTCAGTCACCCTAAAGGGTCCCAGAATGACAAGGAGGCCTGTATGGCAGTCAAGTTCTACACACAGGGCAGGCATGCATGAGCACGTGTGCACACACACACACACACACACACACACACACACACACACACAAGCACACGCCTTTCTTTCTCCCCCCGCCTCTCCCTCTACTTCCTCCTGGTGCTGCTTTGTTTTTTTTTTTGCTTTACTTAGCATTTTCATCAATATATTCTCCTGGGATACCCACAACATCCCTCTGAGGCCAATTTGGCATGGACTAAACCCACACAAATAAAGAAACTGATAGTGGATTAGGAGGACTGGATTGTACCCATGCCAAGCAATTGAGAAAGACTTTGTGCCACTTATTGACATTAAATGAACATAAGTATGATGGACTATATTTTACTGTGCTCTGGTCATACTCCTGGACAAGTCCTAACTCTCCCCGAAGTCATAACATCCTAAATATCTTGTGCAACTAGGTGGTACAATGCTAGGCCTGCCATCAGGAAGACCTGAGTTCAAGTCCTGCCCTAGGCACTTCAAAGCTGGGTGATCCTGGGCAAGCCACTTCACTCTGTTGGCCTCGGTTTCCTCATCTGTAAAATAAACTAAAGAAGGAAATGGCAAACCACTCCAGTATCTTTGTCAAGATAACACCAAACGGGGTTACGAAGAGACTGAAACATCCATCATTTGTTGTCTATTTGACACTGGGCAAATAACATAACCTGTCTGGGCTTCAGTCTCCTTGACTATTAAATGGAAGGATTGGAATAGCTTTACTGGCCTCGATTTCTTTAACTGTAAAATTAGGGAGTTGGACTAGATTGGAAGTTTTCACTTGGGGTGCATGGACTTGGTTTTTTGGATGGTTTTCTGATAACCATATTTCGATATAAATCATGTCCTTTGTAGTTCTGTGTATTTTATCTTAGACATTTAAAAACATTATTCTAGGAAGGGATCAGTAACTTCTCCACATTGCCCAAGGGACTCACGGCACAGAAAAGGATGAGGACCCCTAGATGAGGTGATCATGGAATTCCCTATTGGCTCTTATGATGTTATGACGTATGCTTGCTTAGTTTGGCTTTCCATTCGGCTCTCCTCTGGGTCCTTTCCATTTCAGCGTTTTTATGAACGATTTGGGTGAAGATATTTGTAGATGATGCATAGTTTGGATCAATCCACCACTGGATGATGTAAATCAAGACTGAAGTCTATCTTTATAGACTGGAGGACTGGGTCTGAGTCAATAGGGCAGAATTTACTAGCTACAAATGTCTTTCCTCAAGTGCTCAAGTTTAGGATGGGGGTGGGTGGGACATGACTTAACCATTAGTACAATGGTGTAAGGGTAGGAATCTGGAGTAGTTGTGTGTGTGGGTGTGGGTGTTTAGTCATTTTTTTAGTGGTGCCCTATTCTTCCTGACACCTTTTGGGGTTTTCTTGGCAAAGATACTAGAATGATTTTCCATTTTCCTTCTCCAGCTCATTTTACAGATGAGGAAATTGAGGCAAACAGGATTCAGTGGCTTATACAAGGTTGAACAGTCAGTAAGTGTCTGAGACCTGATTTGAACTCAGGGAGATGCGTCTTCCTGACTTCAGGCCCAAGACGAGACTTTCTGATTCTAGACTTGGGGCTCTGTTCACTACGCCGCCTAGCTGGCTTTAATCCTTGGCTCTAGGTAGATGACCTTGGCTCATTCATTTCTTCTCTCTAGGTCCAATGTTCACCATCTGTCAGATGAAGTTTGGACCGGATCTACAATCCCTTCCATCAATATTCCTTTGCCTTTTATATCTTGTTATTCTCCTTCTAGAATGTTCCCTTGATTCTCCTCAGCCTAGGTCCGTAGATCCTAGTATTCCTTCCTGGTCAAATCACTGAGCAGTTATTAACTATCTACTGTATATCAGGCACTGTGCTATAGGATTGATGATATACAGAAAGGCAAAAACACTTCTTGTTCTCAAGGAGCTCACAGTTTAGTAAGGAAGTCAACATGTAAACTATATTCTAACACACCATATGGAGAGAGAGAAGGGTGTAAGGAAAGATAATTTACTAATTTTATTATTGCCTTTAATTATTAATATTTAATTAATAATATTAATGCCTTTTTGTCATGCCAGTTCTGTTATTTGTTACAAATATTATCTCTTTTGATCCTTACAACCATCCTGTGAGGTAGAAGCTATTATCATGCCCATTTCCCACTTGAGAAAACTGAGGCAGAGGTTAACTGATGTACCTAGGGAGAAAAAAAACACTTAGCATGATGCCTGGCACATAATAAGTATGATACAAATATTAATTCTTATTATTCTATAGATTAATGTATGAGATATATTGGAGATAATCAATGGAGAGATCAGGAAAAGCTTCTTGCAGAAGATGAGATTTTAGCTGAGACCTGAAGGAAACCTGGGATGCTGCCTACAATGCCAGAAGGTGGAGATGAGGAGGGAGAGAATTTCAGGTATGAGAGACAGCCAGCAAAACTGCATAGAGAGAACAATTAGATGGCTCAGGGCATTGAGAGCCAGGCCTAGAGATGGAGGTCCTAGGTTCAAAACTGGTCTCAGACACTTCCTAGCTGTGTGACCCTGGGCAAGTCACTTAACTCTCATTGCCTAGCCCTTACCACTCTTCTGCCTTGAAACCAATATATGGTATTGATTCTAATTAGACTAGAGATGGAGTGCCTGGTTCAAGGGATGGCAAGGAGGCCAATGACACTGAATTACAATAAACACAAAAGAGAGTAAAATATGATTGGAAAGATAGGAAAATGTCAGTTTATGAAGGACAAACAGAAGATTTTGTATTTGATCCTGGAGGTGACAGGGAGTTGCTGGACTTGACTGAATGGGGGCAGGAGTGACATGGTTAGACCCGTCCTTTGGGAAGATCACTTTGACAGCCGGTTGGAGGATGAATAGCAGCAGGAGAGACTTGAGGCAGAAAGACCAGCTAGGAGGCTATTATAGTCTAGGTGGGAGGTGATTTGGGTAACCGTAGTGTCAGAGGAGAGAAGGGCTAGTATATGGGATATGTTATAGAGGCAGAAGCAAAAAGATTCATTAACTGATCAGAAAAGGGGTCAGGGAGGTGAGAAAGTGAGGAGTCAAAGACAACACCTGAGTTTGGAGCTTAATGGTGCCCTCCCCAACAAAAGGAAAGTCAGGAAGAATGGGAGAGGAGGGCTTTAGGGAAAAGAAAGTGAGATGAGATTGGGACATGTTGAGTTTATGACATTCTAGACCTCTTCTAGGTCTATATGTTCCTTAGGCAATTGGAATTGTGAGACTAGAGGTCAGGAGAGAGTTAGTTCTGGATAAGTAGATTTGAGAATCATTGGCATAAAGGTGAAAACCGAATCTATGGAGCTGAGGAGATCATCAAGTGAAATAGCATAAAGGGAGAAAAAAAGAGGACCCAGGACCTAGATGAAGATCTAGCAAAGCAATCTGAGAATGCGTGATCAGATAGGTAGGAAGAGAACCAGGAGAAAACCTAGAGAGAAGAGAGTTGCAAGGGAGAAATGAACAATCAACAGTGTCAAAGGCTGTTGAGAGGTCAAGAAGGATTAGGGGTGAGAAAAGGCCATTAGATCTGGTAACTATGGGATCACTGGTCATTTTGGAAAGAGTAGTTTCCATTAAATGTCAGAAGCTGGACTCCAGAAAGTAGAGGCACCAGTGGTAGATAAACTTCTGCAATTTAACAATGAAAGGGAAGAAAAATAATAGGGTAATTGCTAATGGGAGTGGATGATCAAGTTAGATTCTTCTGAGGGTAGAGGAGACCTGTTTTTGGGCAGTAAGGAAGTAGCCAGGGAGAGTTTTAACATCAGTGAAAGAGTGGGAACTAATAGAGGGGGCAATATGTTGGAGAAGACTAGGATGAAGCTGGATCACTTGTGCATGGTAGAGGAGTTTGCCTTGGCAAGGAGGAGGGCAAGGAGTGGGGAAAAGGAGGAAATAGTTGCAGATGGCATCTAAGTGATATGAGAAGAAGAGAAGGATCAGAGAAAGATGAGGGAAACCACTGTGAATAAGTCCACCATACTCCATGAAGCTTCCCTGGTAGCAACAGTCCATGCTGTTATCTCCTTTATACAAACACATTGTATGAAACCATAAACACAGGCAATATATCACCTAATGCCAAGAATTGTGCTGTAGATGATTTAGGGCAGAAAGGCCTTGGCCCCTCTTGACCAGTGAGTGTCCTATAAAGTGCCTGGTTTGCTCAACTCAATAACAGGAGTAAATTATAGAGAACAATATCTGAATTCTGGTGCCTGGTACAGGGACCCAGAAAGAGGAAGTGCTCAATAAATGCCTGTTGGTAATGAGGATGTAGTGATGGCTAATTAAGATGAAATGCAACAGTGATATAGTGAAAAGAATCCTGGAGGAGGAAAGACAAGACTTGGGTCCAATTTTAGCTCTTCTACCTACTCGCTGTGTGACTTTGGGGCAGTCTCTTTACTTTCCTTGGCCTCAGTTTCTCCATCTGTAAAACAAGGGGATTGGATTGGATGATTTGAAGGGTTCTTTCATGTCTAAGTCTGAGATCAATTCCAGTTCTAACAAGCTCTGAATTTGTACTGCCTGTGGTTCACAGACAAAAGTGATGATGACAAAGAAAACTACTATCTTGAACATTATTTTTTTAAAAATGTTTTTAAACCCTTAACTTCTGTGTATTGGCTCCTAGGTGGAAGAGTGGTAAGGGTGGGCAATGGGGGTCAAGTGACTTGCCCAGGGTCACACAGCTGAGAAGTATCTGAGGCTGAATTTAAACCTAGGACCTCCTGTCTCTAGGCCTGACTCTCAATCCATTGAGCTATCCAGCTGCCCTATCTTGAACATTATTTTTAAGTCGTTCTGAAAAAAAAATTCTTGGAAGAAAGAGAAAAGTTTTGTATAGGAAGTCTTTCTCAATCCCTCTTAATTCTAGTACTTGTAATTACATCCCAATAGTTATTTCCTACTTATTCTGTATATTTGTACCTATTTGTTTGTTGTCTCCCCCATTAGATTAGGTGCTCCCCAAGGGCAAGGCCTTTTGCCTTTCCTATGAGATTCCAAGCATTTAACATGGTGTTTGGCACATAGTAGGCATTTAACAAATACTTAGTGATTAGCCAAAATCACCCCCCCCGCCACAGGGTAATAGCTCACTCTGAAAAGGACAGCAGAAATGGTCTCAATCACCAGCCTGTGGGTGGAACTATAACTAGCAAGAAGCCAATGGTACCCATTGATTTTGGGAAGGGTTCTCTCCTGCACAATGCCTAATGTAGGTTCTCCAGTAACTCAAGGTGAAACCATCCTTTGGGATCTTCTTGGGGGTAGGTAATCCCCTTCAAGTGTGAATGATCCCAGGATGAATCCAGAATGAATCCCAGAAACATTTTCATCCTGGAATATTACTTCAGCTTTGGATTTCCCAGTTCTGAAGTACTCTCTGCCCCTAGGATCCCTCACTTTGATTGGGTGGCTCCTCCCAGCATCTCTGGGGACCCAGTCAGCCATCTTTTCTCACTGGGTCACATCTCGACTTTTCCACCATGCTCTCATGCAAGGCACCTCCTTCCTCTCCCTTCACCCCGTTTTTTTTTAGCCTCCTTTTAATCTGTTGTATTCTCCATTAGATGATAAACTCCTTGAGTTAGGAATTCTCTTTTGCTTTCCTTGGTTTTGTATTCCAAGCACTTAATATGGTGTCTGGAATACAGTAAGAGCTTAACAAATTTTTTTTTTTTTGCCCAACTGGTAGGACTGAGTACTTCACTATAATTCCCTCCTCTCAATAAATTTGCTCCAGAAAAGTTTCAGCTTGTTATGGGCCAGTTGGGGATTGGATCAGTAGGGACAAATTTTAAAACACTCATATGGCCCTCTTCACATGGTCTTCTCCCTCTTCAGTCAACTGGATTGTACATAGCAAATGCCAACACATTTTAATATTAGCTTCAGCTAAATTGACTTAGCAAGATTATGGTAATTATAGTGCTCAAACCACACTGGGCATTTTGGGCCTGAATAAGAACGATATTTTGTATTATCAGCTGTTTGGAATTATCTGAACCCCCAAACTTCAATAATGCAGATAATTTGAGAGCTGGTTAGAGGAGAGCAGGTGATACAGATTAAGTCCTTTTAGAAGGATTTCCACAAGGCCACCAAATTGTTTTGTTCTAATGGAATTTTATTAGAAGTATGACTAGAAATTATATTTCAGGGTTGAAGGCTATAAAGAGATCTGGACTTCCACCTCTCTATTATGAATTAGCAGATTGAAGGAGGGGCAGCTAGGTGGAAGAACTCTGGGCCTGGAATCAAGAAGACTCATTTTCATGAGTTCAAATCTGGCCTCAGATACTTAGGAGCTCTGTGAAGGCCTGTTTGCCTCAAGTCACTTAATCCTGTTTGCCCTGCTTTTCTTATCTGTAAAATGAGCTGGAGAAGGGAAATGGCAAACCACGCCAGTATTTTTGCTGAGAAAACCCCAAATGAGGTCCTGAAGAGTCATGGACATGACTGAAAAATGACTGAACAACATTGAAGGAAATGCTCTGAACGTAGTATGGAAAAAAGGAAGCTGTCATGAAAAACTCACCTTTTGTCTTATTACCATCTTAGGTTGTATCTAACATGTAGGTACAAAACTTCAGATTTTAGGTTTATTTTCAGATTGTGGTTATGATCTTAATTTTGGGCAATAAGAAATTGTTTTTGAAGTCAAGACACTGGGGTTTAAGCAAATTTGACAGTTGTGATGTAGAGAAAAACCGTATCTCTGGACTTCAGTTTAGATTTCCCTCATTGGTAAAATGAAGAGTTTGATACCATTGTAATATTTACAATTCTATGTGAAAAGCTGTATAGTGCAGTAAATAGAAGGATCTATTTATCTATATTATCTATCCATTCATCACTTATCTATCTACCTATCATCTATCCATCCTTCCATCAATCTCTTATCTATTTATCTTTCTCTCTCTTTTTCCTTCCTTCCTTCCTTCCTTCCTTCCTTCCTTCCTTCCTTCCTTCCTTCCTTCCTTCATTTCTTCATTTCTTCATTTCTTTCTTCCTTCCTTCCTTCCTTTCATTTCTAACTCTGTCTTTCTTTCTTTTCATCTCTCCAACTATCTTGGTCTTGAATTCAGAAAAACTCGGCTTCAGGTACTGCCTGCTTCATACCTAGATAAGTCTTAGCATCTCTCAGTGTCAAATGACTTACCAATATGCAATAGGGGACAGAGTGTCTCCAATGGAAATTCCCTACAACTATCAAATCACAAGTCAGAAAAAAGTGATACCCTGAAAGGAGTTCAAGGATAATTGCTACTTTATGGAAGAAGAAAAATTCTAATAGTTCAGTTTTTTTTATCATATTCACAATATAAATGACCTATGCATTGGGTCTTTCGTTATAGAGACAAGCGTTTATAGAGCTTCAAAAAAACAATTGTCCAGGATTAGTCATTGTATAGGTTTTATTACAGCCAGATTATCAAAGCATTCATTTCCTGAACCTTTCAAGGGACATGGAATGAACAAGAAAAGCCATATGAATGATTTCTGTATTAAAGAAGTTTATAGGGGCAACTTGGTAGCACAGTGGATAAGAGTGCCAGACCTGAAGTTGAGATAACCTAAGTTCAAATATGACTTTAGACACTTCTTCACTGTGTGACCCTGGGCAAGTCGTTTAACCCTAATTGCCTAGCTCTTTCCACTCCTCTGTCTTAGAATTGATACTAAGGGTAAGGGTTTTAAAAAAGAAAAGAATTTTACATCTTTGAAAAATTGAACAAACATATGGAAGAAGTTCATAGTAACTTGGGACCATAGTAAAATAGGATTCTAGAGCTCGATCTGGGAAAAACTAAAAGCTCT
>NC_058131.1:179227678-179238505 GCF_016433145.1 Gracilinanus agilis | reverse complement strand
CTTTCTTTCTTTCTTTCTTTCTTTCTTTCTTTCTTTCTTTCTTTCTTTCTTTCTTTCTTTCTTTCTTTCTTTCTTTCTTTCTTTCTTTCTTTCTTTCTTTCTTTCTTCCTTTCTTTCTTCTATTGATCTGAAGATCTAATAAAAGCTTGCCAGCTTGGCTAAGTTCATTGGTTTCCATGAGAGCAGGGTTAATTTATTCCTTAGTGATTTGTTTGCACATTAGCCTCCTGCTTTTGTTTGCATGGGCTTATTACACTAAAAAGGTCATGTGACCACGAGAAGTTACTTCACTGTTGGGGGCCTCAGTTTCCTCACCTGTGAATTGGGATAATAATACTTGAACTATCCACCTCTCATGATTTCCCAATGAGGAAAGTGCTTTGCCAACCTTAAAGCATGCAAAAAAAATAAAGTTACCTTGTTGTTGAGGATGTTTGCCTCGTTCTATCAGATCAGTTCTGGTCTTTTTAGGCATTGGTAAATTAGCTTGGATTCCTCTTATGTATCTCCCCTTTCTCTGTCATTCTCAGGTCTTTCTGTAATGGGATCAGTTAGACAATTCTTCTAATTTTAGGTTCCTCCACAGGTGAAAACCCCTCTCATCTAGCAACCCTTGGTCCTCTGCATATCTATCTTTCTGCCTTTGTGTCTCAGACAGAATCCAAGTTCCTTCAGGACCAGGACTCTTATTCTATCTTTCTAGCCCCAGTCCTCTCCCATAGTGCTTTACCCATTGTAGATGCCTAATAAATGTTTGCTTATTTGAATAGAAGAAAGCCCAGTCCATCATCAGGTATTCATTAAGTACTTGGTACAAGGCACTGTTAGGTACAGGCCTGGGGCCCTATTTTTGGTTCAGAAACCATGTTGTCTGTATGCTCAAATGCTTCAGGGAGAGGGAGACAATGTGGTGTGGTGGAAAGGTGCTGAGTTGTCAATAAGAAAACAAGGATTTGAATCCTGGTGCTGTAACTTACTACTTGTGTGATCTTAGGCAAGTCATTTCCTCATCTGAAAAAGGAGAACACACAACAGAAAGAGACCTCACTTTATCATCGGAGTCTCACCTTTGACACAGTACCTACATGGCCACCTGGAAGTCACTTATCCTCCCTGGGCTTTGGTTTGTTGTTGACCAGTCATTTCCATCATGTCTGACTGACCCTTTATGATCCTATTTGGGGTTTTCTTGGCAGAGAGGTTTGCCATTTTCTTCTCCAGCTCATTTAAATATGAGGAAACCAAGGCAAGTAGGTTTATATGACTTGCCCAAGGTCACACAGCTAGTAAGTGTCTGAGATCACATTTTTATTTGTGAAGAGGAATCTTCCTGCATCACCTACCTGCACTGCCTCAGTTTCCTCATCTGCCAACATGGTTTCTGAACTCCCTTCTGTATAGTTAGAATTATCTTTTTAAAAAAAATTTTTTTAGCTAGAATTATCTTGAATCCCTAAAACTACATTATCCAAACTTCCTTTCTGTATTACCCAGAATGCTTTTCTCTTTGTCCACATTTGCATCATCACATTTGTATATATTTTGCTGTAACTCCTCCCTCTTTCTCTTTTGCTCTCGCGAGCTGGCTGAATAGCTAGTTTAGTACCTTTTCACTCTAGTTTTTTAGGTTGGTTTATTATTAATAAAAACTTTATGAAATTCAATACTTAGTTATTGAATATTAATTTTCATCTCTACACTTCTAGATCTAAGTCTACAATTTTTAAAAATAAGGATCTCTAAGGTCTATTTTAGCTCTAGATACTGTTATTGGTGATTTCATTGTAGCTCTTCCTTCTTCAAGACAACAGGCATTTATTAAGCTTCTACTAAGTGGCAGGCAGGGCAGTTTGGTGGCACAGTGGATAAAGGGCCAGGTCTAGAGGCAGGAAGACCTGAATTCAAATCTGCCCTCAGATACTTACTAACTGTGTGATCCTGGGCAAGTCACTTAAATCTGTTTGCCTCCATTTCATTATCTGGAAAATGAGCTGGAGATGGAAATGGCAAACCAGCTCTGGTATCTTTGCCAAGAAAACTCCAAAAGAGGCCACAGAGAGTCTCACATGACTAAATATCATTAAACAACAACAACCAAAAAAACACATCAGGGCAAACTCATGCCTTTTCCCCATTAGTGTGTCTCCATGTAGGCTGGGTCTTGACGTGAATCATGGTAAGGCAATATCCTGACGTGCCTTTGTTTGTGAAGATCTATTGGGTGTCATTGTGGAAACCACCAAATGAAGTGGCAAAAGCAGCAAAAAGAGAAGCATTATTGCTGATTAGGCAGCAGGGAATGAGTTGGGTGGCAAGAAGCCAAGTGGACAACAAGGGGGCCTGCTCGTAAGTGATGCACTGCAAATAAATTTGGAGCTTATGGGAAAACTGAGTAGTCTAGAAAAACATTTCATGGCTGTCGTCATGCAGAAGACTTACTGACTGTGTTGGGGAGTCTACACTTTGTTTATGCTTGTTTCGCAGAGAGGGAAACTGAGTCTTCATACCACACCCCACTCACTCATTGAGTGAGTCAGTGCCAAGTTAGAAAACCACCCATCCCAGTCTGGTGAGGTTGCAACTTAGCCAGGAAGTTGTCCAAGTCCCAGGGCCCCTGGATTCTTGGCAAGTGATTTGGGGAAGCCCAGAGGAATGATTCCAAAGAGACAAATTGGCAAAACACTTGCCCCTGCTTAATTACTTTATATAGGTCTGTCTTTGAATGATCCTCAGAGGAGGTTGAATTCTGCCTCATTTTGTGACCATAGGCATATCAGCCCCTGGGTCTCTGTAGGGGAAAGAACTGGAGTGGAAGTCTTGAGTTCAGATTCTGGCACTATCATTTGGTGGAAATTGTTTCCCCTTGCTGGGTTGTGGTTTTCTCCCCTGTGAAATGAAGGGGTCCTGCTACAAATATTCTCTTTTGGCTCTAAAACCTATTTCTGACTTTGTTTCTCTCCCTTCTCCTTCCCCACAATCTGAATGAAAATGCTTGGTGGGAGGAGTGAGAGATGGGAAGGCTCTTATTTTTATGGTACTTCGGGAACCTATGGGGGCCAGAATTGGATGATCTGTGCCCTGTGTCCATGCCAGCTGGTAGAAACAGTACAGATTTGCCTTCCAAACTGATATGAAGTAGGTAGCACTGGCAGGGAGTCATGCCACAGGAGAATTCCAGTTATGGTTCCCACATTTAAATTCCTTAGTCCTCAACTTCCTTATCTGAAAAGTGAGAAGGTTGGGCTAGAGTCAGCTTTAAGTCTATAAAGATTTATGGTTCTAGAATAGATAACCTGGCCCGGAAATCAGAGGGACTCGGGGTCATGATTTTGTCCCTGTGTGTTTTTTGGATACATGGGTTCTCTTCCCTGGACCCAAGTTCCTTCCTTCTAAAATTATTTCTGAAGTCTCTTTCAATTCTGAGAATATCTCATTTCAAGGGTCTTCCAATTCAGCTATTGCATCCCCTCTAGGAATCTCTTTTACAACAATCCTGAAAAACAACCCCTCCAGTGATGGGGAGCTCACTACCTTGTGGAACAGTCCATTCTATTTTGGGTTGTTATCTATAATTACTAGGTGGCTTTTTATATATATATATATTGAGCTAAAATCTACCTCTATGTTAAAATCTACCCCTTGGGATTTGAACCCAGATTTTGTTAACTTTGTAAGTTCAGGCCTTATTCACTCCAGTTCTCATGCTAGCTAGACTGTTCTTGGATATTAGTCAGTCTGTCATGGAGTCTTTATGTGAAGGCTTTCGAGCTGCCAGAGCCAGTGGTCCCCTGATATGCTCCGAGTCAATCACTTCTCTTCACACTAGGATGAGGCATCAGAGGAAGGACTTTTCAGGAGATTTTGAATTCATTTTCTGGTTGTTTCCCATAGGTATCCTTTGATTTATTGTCTAGATTGTAAAGAAGGAACACATTAATACCCGTCCAGCAGAGTAGAAAGGGAGGGAACGGGACTTAGCCACTATCAGTCATAGGTTCAAGTCCAAGATCTCACTCCTAACTATCTTCAGAACCGTAGACTTACAAATCCTAAGGTCTTTCTGGGACCAGGTTTTCTTTTTCATAAAATGAATGAGTTGGTTTGGGTTGTCTCTGGTTTCTCTTCAAATTCTCACGATTGATGAATATTCTAGTTTGTCCACCCCACCCGTCCATCCTTAGATGACCTCTCGCTGGTACCAGGTACAGAGCAGATACCTTATAATGTTCTGTGGAATGACTGCATGTGGATTTTCAATCATTTTTCTTTGGAACCCTGTAGAGAGCAGTGCCTGACTGACGGTCACCTACTCAGATGGCCAGCTACTTCTGGGGATTCAATCAGACCCTTCTAGATGCTCTGTTTGACTTATCAGGCTACCATGGAATTTGTGATATTAAAACAGTAAGACCAAGAAATGTAGCGTAGACGTACTGAGCAGATCTCCTATAATCTTAGAATGCCAGAACAAGAAGGAGCCTCAAATCAGAGAAGACAGACACTAAAAGCTGAAGGGGACCTTAGAGACCATTTAGGCCAATGTGCTCATCTTAATGAAAAGGAGACTGAGACTCAGAGATGATGAGGTACTTGTCCCAGAACTCCAAATAGTGTTGTTGGATTCACATTTCATTCTGACTCTCTGTGACCCTATTTGGGATTTTCTTAGCAAAGATATGAAGTGGTTTGCCATCTCTTTTTCCAGATAGTTTTTTTTAACTCTTATCTTCTGTTTTAGAATCCATATTATATATTTGTTCCAAGGCAGTAAAGTAGCAATGGGGGGTTAAGTAACTTGTCCACAATTACACAGCTAGTCTGAGGCCAGATTTAAATCAAGGTCTTCCTGTCTTTGGGCCTGGCTCTCAATCCACTGAACCACCTAGCTTCCCTTCTAACTCATTTTATATATGAGGAAACTGAGGCAAACAGGGTTAAGTGACTTGCCCAAAGTCACATAGCTAGTAAATGTCTGAAATGAAATTCGAACTCAAGAAGATGAGACTTCCTGACTCCAGTTCCAGCACTGTATCCACTGTGCCACCTAGCTGCCCTTCTAACTAATTTTATATATAAGGAAACTGAGGCAAACAGGGTTAAGTGACTTGCCCAAAGTCACATAGCTAGTAAATGTCTAAAATGAAATTCGAACTCAAGAAGATAAGACTTCCTGACTCCAGTTCTAGCACTCTATCCACTGTGCCACCTAGCTGCCCTTCTAACTAATTTTATATATGAGGAAACTGAGGCAAACGGGGCTAAGTGACTTGTCCAAGGTCACACAGCTAGTAAGTGTCTAAAATGAAATTTGAACTCAAGAAGATGAGACTTCCCGACTCCAGTTCCTGTGCCACTTAGCTGCCTTTTTTTTAATTGAATACTGAGCTTGGAAAATAATTTTGTTAAACACGAACTAGAGGCGGCCATGGTATTTATTATCATGAGACTTGTTCAGTGAGAAAGACAGGACAAAACACTTAAACAGAATGCCCCTTTCTGGTATCTCAGCTCCTCCGGTCACAATTCAATTCTAGAATGTTTTCAGGTTTACCGAGGACTTTCTTTCCAACAGCCCCTATGCAATATATAGTGTATGGGTTATTGCTCCCACTTTCCAGCTGAGAAAACTGAGGTCCCACATAGTCAATAAGTGTCAGACTCAGGCTATAGAACCCAGACCTCCTGGTTGCCAGGTCTGGCACTCTTTACCTCGTAATGCGGCTGCTTCCCAAAGCACCCACATTAACAAGCCAGGGTGTTGCTCAGACACGGTGACAATTGGGCTCCTGGAGTTATCAGGAGTCAGGCAAGTGTAGTCATGCCCTTGTTGTAAACATGTAGGAATATAAAATGGCGTCTGACAGCTCGGGGACAGACATCATAAACCCGGTGTTATCAGCACTTTGGTTTCTATTTTGAATTCCATCTGGCCCCTTCTCTGCTGGGAAACATCTGTTTCAGTCCGTATCGGTGACTAGATTTCCCCTCCCCTGTTCTTTCGATTTTGAAACCAAACCTACTGTGTTGAACTAAGTCAGGTTGGGTGAGGCCAAGCCACGGAGAGGACTTTGACAACTCACCAGACCCTGATACCAAAAGTTGTTTTGTTTCCAGAGCTGCCTGGTATGTGGTATGTGACTGACTGACTTCAGGCCAAGTGGGGAGGGGATGTTGGCTAATTGGGGGTGAATCAGCTGCTAGGGAAGACACGAGGAACCACCTTGCAGCTGGCAGGGAGAACGTGTGGGCTCACATGTTGTCTTGCTTGCCACAGGATCATAGAGAGCTTCATGAGTTGGAATTGGTGAACCCACCCCCTTCATTTATCGAGGAGGAAGGCAAGTCCTAGAGAGCCTAAATTGTATAATGTGGAATAGTCATGGAAAGAAGGCAGGAAGTCAAAAGAACCACATGGGAACCTCCATTCTAGCACAGTGCCTGGCACAAACAGGAGCTCAGAAAATGCTTATGGATTTAACTTGTTGATTTATTTGGGTCCATAAGTCTTGGGAAAGTGTTATATCACACACGCCTAAACTTGTGTGTCCAAGAGCATATTGTCATTCCAAGAGTCACTTGTATCCGTGATACTTCCATGTCTCAGATGATTTGATGAATTCCTACCTCAAGAAAGTCCTATTTTGGACTTCTCCAACTTCCTCCCGCAAGGGAAACTGAGGTCCCTTTTGCAAGAGTCATAAGGCTATGGAGCAGAGCTAGGACTTGTCTTGGGTTTCCTGACTTCTCATCCTATTTTCTTCTAAGCCAAATCACTTCCTGGGGGGAAAGAAGAGGAAGGAGGGAAGGAAGGAGGGAGAGAGATGGAGAGGGAAGGCCTCTGACTCAGGACTGGTCACAGAGGACCAGAGCTTCCCCTTTCCCCCGACATTAGTGGCTTCCCTTCTGGTTATCCCTAAATGAGAAGCTTCTGTCTTCTGTGCTGCCTCTCAGATATGAGCCAAACCATCGTGATGCCCAGTTCTCCCATCCCACTTCCAGGGCTACTCCTAAAACCCAGAAACTTTCTCATCGAGAGTCTGTAGGCAGGGTCCTCCCTGGCTTTCTGTCTCTGAAAGGTTTGCCTAAGGTGAACAGCAGTGCCAGATACATAGTAGGTACTTAATAATGCTTATTGATTGATTGATTGATTTGGTAGAGATGTACTCCTTGTTTTTGTTTGTTTGTTTTTGATTCTGACAATTTGCCCTGGTAGCCCCCTTAAAACTCACATTTCTCCAGTGTTTTTTTTTAAACCCTTACCTTCTGTCTTGGAATCAACACTGTGTATTGGTTCCAAGGCAGATGAGCAATAAGGGCTTGGCAATGGGGGTCAAGTGACTTGCCCAGGGTCACACAGCTAGGAAGTATCTGAGGCCAGATTTGAACCTAGGACCTCCCATCTCTAGGCCTGGCTCTCAGTCCACTGAGCCACTCAGCTTCCCACCTCTCTAGTGTTTTCAGGAAAGGTTTTTCTAAAAATGACCACCCTGTGAGATTGGTATTCCAAGTATTATTAGCTCTATTTTACAATGAGAAAATTGAGACAGAGAAGCCCAGTGACTTCATCTGGTTTGTAAGTTTATACAGTTCTTGAACATTTCAAAGTAGGTGGGATGATGACAAACCCAATCTTCCATAAAGTATATTTACCTTCCCTCATTCCTCTATGCCTCCCACCCCAACCCAAACCCCACTTCATCAGGGTTCCACCCCTATCCCTCACTGTACTTAAGTTCCTACCACCTTTGCAAGCCTAACCCAGAGGTCGCTTCCTCTAAGAAGTCTACCCTGATTCCCCTGGTCAGGGGGACCCTAGGTCCCTCTCATGGCCCCTCTCTAATGCTCTATGGTATAGTGTATCTCATCTCTCCACTGGACCGTAGGATTCAGGAGGCAGGGTCCTAACCTGCCTGTTCTGAAACTAGCATGGTGTTCTACGGCTTGACAGGTGCTGAAGAGATGTTTATTGGATGGAAGGCTGCTTAAAGAGAAAGAGAAAGAAACCAAAGAGCAGTCCTAGAAAAGCTCAGATAAGATAATATTCCCTTTCAGTTTCTACTTGACTTACCTGAGTCCTTCCTCAGGGCCTTGCCTCTTACTCCCACATTTGAATTGAAAACTAGGATCATGCATTTGGAGCAGAAAGAGAGCTCAGAGACCACAAAATCCAACCGTCTCGTCATAGATGAGGAAACCAAAGCCCAAGGAGGTTATAGAATTTGAACCCAGGTTCCCTGACTCCTCTAGAGGAAATATCAAGTTGGCAGGTTTGGGTAGATGAATCTCAAAGACCCAGGAGAGGGCTGGAGAAGCTGGTTAATGAAGGGAGAACCCTCCCTTCCAGATGGACCAGCTCCTGGGAAGGTGACAATAGAAGCATGGAATTTATTCGCCTTTGGGTCTCCTCCCTCCAAAACTGCCAGAGGAATCTGGGGATGAGTGACTGAAAGAACTCAAGAGCATGACCAGACTCTGGCTTGATACAAAGCCAGGCCTTCCAAGAAACATGTGCCTTTCATATTTCTACTCCTCCTCATCCATGCAGGTGGCTCGATTCTCAACCACTCCTATCTCTTCCCCCAAGGGTGGTGAGCAGGTGATCATAAACATTCACTTGGCTTCTGGGTCCTGTTTATTTGTGTGTGAATGTATGTGGGAGAGAAGAGCTTCCCCTAGAACTCTGAGGTTGGCCGCCATTCCCTTAGAGAAGAGTCATGGAAAAGAGTTTGAAGATAGCAGCTTCTGTAGAGTGTGGAGAAGAGAGAGAGTTGGTGTGGAAGCCAAGGGGCAAGGAGTGAGTGGGTGCTCAAGAAGCGAAGGCAGAGTGCGTGGACTGTTCTTTATAGAAAAATCATAACATCATAGTTTCGGAGCTGGAAGAGGCCTTATCAGTCGTCTTGTCCAAACCTCTTTATTTTCCAGACAATGAAACTTTAGTCAGTGAGGTAATGAGGTCCATGTAAAGTCTCATTTTTAGAGGTAGAGCTGAGATCTGAACCCAGGTCCTTTGACATGAAATTCAGTGTTCTTTCCATTGTGAAAAAAGGGGTGGGATAAAGCTCAAAAGAGTAGCAGGAGATTTTTTTTTTCTTAGAGAATGTTTTGAGAAGTTTGTGGGCTTTGAGGAAGTAACCAGTAGAGAGGTAGAGAAGGAAGACAAAAAGGAGAAAGAGAACAACTCGTGGAGTACACAGTTCACAGAATCAGAATTGGAGGTGACCATTTTTTACGTTGTTTAGTTGTATTTCAGTCATGCCTGACTCTTTGTGACCCCATTTAGGGTTTTCTTGGCAAAGATACTGGAGTGGTTTGCCATTTCCTTCTCCATCATTTTGCTGATGAGGAAACGGAGGCAAAAAGGGTTAAGTGAATTACCCAGAGACAAATCTGAACCAGGTTCTCCAGCCTGCAAGACCAATGTTCTATCTACTGCACTTACCTAGCTGCCCACAGATGACCTTAGAGGACATCTAGTCTAACCTGTATCTGACCCAGAGCCCCTTCTGAAACATTCCTGACAAAGTGATTATCCAGTCTCCACTTGAAGAGGGAGTACTTTCTGCTTCCCAGGACAGCCACATGCCTCCTTTCAACAACTCTGGAAGTGTTCCTTATATCACACTTAACCCAGCCTTTCTGCAGCTTAGAGCTATTGCTTATAGTTCAGCCTTCATGGACTGAGCAAAACAAATTTAATCTCTCTTCCTTCTAACATGAGAAGATTGCTTTCAGGTGACCCTTCCCTCTACCCTGCCTCCCCAAAGTCTTTTCTTCTCCAGTCTAAACAACCCTAGTTCCTTCCTTCCAGTAAGTCTCATATAGCGTGAACTCAAGGCCTTTCATTGACCTGGTTGTTTGCCTCTCCAACAACCAAATAAATAAATAAATAAATGACAATCCAAGATATTCAAGTCTAAAGTTATGTCAGAGATTCCATGCTAAAGGGTTGAGTATTGCCCATTTCCTCTGGTTTTCTTTTAATATACAAATATTACTGTCACATATCAGAGGGATTTGATTTCTCCTGTTTGGGATCAGAGGGTAAAGTTTAGACTAACAGTTAAAAATTGTAGGGGGCAGCTGGGTGGCTCAGTGGATTGAAAATCAGGACTAGAGATGGGAGGTCCTGGGTTCAAATCTGCCCTCAGACACTTCCTAGCTGTGGGACCCTGGACTAGTCATTTCCTCCCCATTGCCTAGCCCTTACCACTCTTCTGCCTTAGAACCAATGCATAGTATTGACTCTCAAATGGCAGGCAAGGGTTAAAAAAAAAAAGAAAATTGAAGAGAGGCAGATTTTGACCACTTCCAAATGTTTAGAGCTATCCAGTATAGGATTGGGTCTCTGTAGGAGGGGATGAGCTTCTCATGACTGAAGATCTTCAGGAAGCTGAGGCTCCCACTTGTGGGAGAAGTCACATAAGTGATTCCTGCCTACTTCTAGATGCTATACCTCTCAATGTTGCCAAGGAACACACTAGCTTTTTTGGTTAATGAAATTAAATATCCAGCAAATATCTATTAAACCAGTCACATGCCCAGAGAAAATACTGTGCCAGGTACTTTCAGAGATAGAAAGGTAAATTAGCCATAGTTTTACTCAGAATTTGGACTAGATGACCTTTGATGTCTCTTTCTCTTTGAGGTTTTGTGTGTATGTGTGTGTACTCGTATGTGTGGCAAATCACCAACACTGATTAAAATCTCTCTCTCCCTTTCTCTTCTCTTCTCTTCTCTTCTCTTCTCTTCTCTTCTCTTCTCTTCTCTTCTCTTCTCTTCTCTTCTCTTCTCTTCTCTTCTCTTCTCTTCTCTTCTCTTCTCTTCTCT
>NC_058131.1:179137839-179227219 GCF_016433145.1 Gracilinanus agilis | reverse complement strand
ATCTATCTATCTATCTATCTATCTATCTATCTATCTATCTATCTATCATCTATCTATCTATCTATCTATCTATCTATCTATCTATCTATCTAATCTATCCACCCATCCATCCATCCATCTCACCCATCTCTCTCTCTGTCTCTCTCTCTGTCTCTGTCTCTGTCTCTCTCTCTCTCTCTCTCTCTCATGCACACAGTTGTTTGCATGTTGTCTTTCCTATTAGACTGTGAGCTCCTTGAGGATGGAGACCATATTTTACCTTTCTTTGTATCTCCAGTGTTTAGTATAGGCCCTGGCATATGGCAAGGCCTTTACAAATGCGCATGGATTGGTTGATGTAAAGGCTAAGACTTCACTACTCCAAGAATCTATGATACTTTTTCCGGGCGGACACTCCTGCCAACGACACAGATAATTACCTTTCTACATCTTACTAGCAAGTTTTCAAAAGTTATGTAGCCAGAAAATTGTCCAGCCTGCTGGCACCCTCTGTGGGGAGGCTGGGTCTCAGACGACAGACTGTCTATCACTTGGCCTCTCTAAAGACTTTCCAGTTTTCACTCTGCCCATGTGGTGTGCAGGAGCCCATGGTCCCTGGTGTTCTAGGATAAGGCAGCAGAGGGAACCTTAGCAGAAGCAACTAAAAAGAGTCTCGATGCCAAGAGCTGGGAGCATTGGGTTGTTTTGATAGTGGTAGGAGTGGATTTACATGGACTCCTCTGCATTCTTTTGTAACCCATGGCACACGCTTGTGAAATGGTGAAATGGTGGGTGAAAAGAGGTTAGAGAGCTTGGTCTATTTGTGTTCTCAAAATAGGAACAAAATAGGAGAATGTGGGCTCACTCAATCAGATCTAGAGCTAGAGGGACTGAAGAGGCTGTAGTCTAATCCACTCATTTTGTAGATGAGGAAACTGAGAGCCAGGTCACATAGGTAGCAATCATCAGAGGCAGATTTGAATCCAGGTCCTTGGACTCCAGAGCCAGAGATTTTTCTACAAGAGTATCATCACACCCATGACTTCATACTTCAAGTTCCTGAGCTGGCCAGAAAGGGCACTAGCCTGAAATAGCCTGGGTTCTACTACAGAAATGCAGAGAGAGTGTGGAGGAAGAGAGGCTCTCTTCTGATGCTTGGGCTTGTGTTCACATGAATAGGTAACAATTTAATTAAGACCTCTAATGTACTTATTAGGCCTATTTTTAATTTTAATTTCTTTAACCCTTATCTTCTGGCTTAGAATTGATACTAAGTAAGGGCTAGGCAAGGGGGGTTGACTTGCTTAGGGTCACATAGCTCAGAAGTATCTGAGGCCTGATTTGAACCCCAGACCTCCTGTCTCTGGACCTGACTCTTTATTCACTGAGCCACCTCTCTGCCCTTATTAGGTTTATTTTATAACACAGCTATTCTATTTTTTTTAAAACCCTAACCTTCTTGTCTTAGAATCAATAATACTAAGTATCTATTCCAAGGCAAAAGAGCAGAATTAGGCAATGGGGGTTAAGTGACTTGCCCAGGGTCACACAGCTAGGAAGTGTCTGAGGCCAGGCTCTCTATCCACCTACCTGCCCCTTATTTTAAAATAAATCTTTGTGTTGTATAGATTATATTTCTTATCTGTCCAATTATGAGAAGACATATGACCAATTCAACATGTCCCAAACTGAGCTCATCCATTATCTTTCCCTCCAAACCCAACCCTTTGCTAACTTCGGTGTTACTGTCAAGGCTGCCACCATCTGAGTCACCCAGCTTCCATCTCACCCTACATCCAGTCTGTGGTCAAGTCCTGTCTTTTCCACTGTTGTCACATCTTGTGTGTGTGTCTCCTTCTCTCCTCTGACACTGCCACCACCCTGGTGCAGGCCCTCATCATCCCATGCATCAACCATGCAATAGCCTGTTGGTCACACTTTCTGCCTCAAGCCTCTCTCCATCTCCGTTTATTTTCCACTCAGCTCCCAAAGTGGTCTTTCTGAAGCACGAGTCTTTCCACGTCACTCCCCCGCCTTCTCCATAAACTCCAGTGGCTCCTTAAAATCTCAAGATCAAATATAAAATCTATTGATAGTTAAAGTACTTTCATGATGTCCTCTCCACCTTTCTGGTCTTCTTGTACCTTACAACCGTCCCCCTCCACCCCAACTCCCACTTCAGCACCCTGACCTGCTCCCACTTCCCACATATTCTATGACCCTGGAACACTGGTTTCCTTTGAATGAAAACCTTCATCTCCTGAGTCCAGGCTCTGGCCCATATCTGGAACCCTCTTCTTCGTCTCTACTTTCTAGCTTTCCTGGCTTACCCTTAAATATAGTTAAAGCCCCCAAAAGCCACTTCCAATATTCTTTTTTTTTTTTTTTTAAATATTTTTATTTATTTATTTTAAACCCTTGTATTTCGGTGTATTGTCTCATAGGTGGAAGAGTGGTAAGGGTGGGCAATGGGGGTCAAGTGACTTGCCCAGGGTCACACAGCTGGGAAGTGGCTGAGGCCGGGTTTGAACCTAGGACCTCCTGTCTCTAGGCCTGACTCTCACTCCACTGAGCTACCCAGCTGCCCCCCAATATTCTTTTTAACTTTAATGCTTTCCCTCTGAGTCTACCCCTCCCACCCCTCATTTTCTTTCTCTTGTATACATCTTATTTGTATTTGCCTATTTTCTTTTCCACTAAACTGTGAGTCCAGGAAAGGAGGGACTTTTTGTTTGTTTGTTTCCTTTTATTTCCCCAGAACTTCACATAGAGCCAGGAGCATAGGAGAGAGAACTGTTCACTTGTGTCCAACTCTTTATGACCCCATTTGAGGTTTTCTTGGAGTTTTCCGTTTCCTTCTCCAGCTCACTTTACAGATGAGGAAACTGAGGCAAACAGGGTAAAGTGACTTGCTCAGGGTCACACAGCTGGTACAGGTCTAAAGCTGGATTTGAACTCAGGTTTTCCTGATTCTAGGCCTTGTGCTCTATGACTACACTACCTGCCTGCCCTAACCTAGAGCGTAGTAAATGCTTAATAAATGCTTGTTGACTGACTTGTTAGCTCTATTGTGACTAATTTATCTTTGTTTCTACTGGAGTACCGAGGATGGGGCTCTCTTTTTTTCAGATTTGGGCTTACCAGACATTTGTTGAATACTGAATGAGTTTCAATAGCCAAAACAGTTCACGGGCTGCACAAAGAGGCGTAGTGTCCAAAGCTAGGTAAGTGACAGACCCATTGTCCTGTTCCCTGTGCATAATATTCCTCATTGGGAACATTATGCTTAATTCTGGGTGTTACATTTTAGGAAGATTATCCAATCAGGTCCAAGTTTGGGGAATATTACTTCACAGCATCTCTTGTACCTGTCCATCTTTGTACTAGCTCATGCCTGGACTACTGCAATTGCCCCTAATTGGTTTTTCTGCCTTTGGCCCTTCCCTTTCATGTATCCTTCACACTGTCGCCAGATTAATATTCCTAAAGCACATTTCTGATTGTGCCATTTCTCTGGTCAAGGATCTTCAATAATTTCCTATTACTGCCTCTAGAATAAAATACTAACCTCTTTCTGGTATTTAAAATTGGTTCCAACCTGTCTTTTTGGACCAATTTCATGCCCTCTAGTTTTCAAGTAAATTGGACTCATTGATCTCATTTGTACATGATCCCCTGCCCTCCATGACTTTGCATGAGTTGTCCTTCATCCTTAGAATTCTCTTCTTCCTCATCTCTGCCTCTTGGAACACCTAGCTCCCTTGTGCTACTTCCTACCATGATTTTCCCGATTGTTCCATTATCAATCATCTCCCTATTCCCCCTTCCTATTATTGTGTATTTGCCTTGTTTACACTGTGTATTTACTAATCTCTCAGCATAGTGTAAGCTCTCTGAGGGCAGGAACCCTTTCATTTTTGATTTTGTTTTCCAGTGTACACAACAGCACTCAGTAAACAGTTCTTAAATTGAATTCAGTTGTATTTGTAGTTTACTCTGTCTCCAAACTCTTTCTTTTTCCAGTGTATCCGCATGACCAGATTACAGGATCATAGGATCTCAGAGATGGAAGAAACCTTAAACAGTATCTAGTCCAATTTAATACTGAATGAGAATCAGCTTTTCAATGATTTTTCAACATTGTTCAACTATCCAAGTGGTTGTCCAATTTCTGCTTGAAGGCTTAGGAAGGAGGAACTTACTACCTTTGTTCCACTTTTGAATAGTTCTACTTGATAGGGTGGAGAAGGAAATGGTGACCCACTTCAATACTCTTTGCCTAGGAAATCCCATGGGCTATGTAGGCTATGGTCCACAGAGCCATGAAGAGTCAGACATGACTGAACAACAGCCAACAAACAAAAAATTGTTAGTGTGATTTTATTATGTTACATTGAAATTTGCTTCTTTGTATCTTGCACACATTTTTCTTGCTTGAGAGAGCCATTTAAAATCTATGCCTCCATTCCTCTCCTCTCACTCAATTCTTTTTTTTTTAACCCTTACCTTCTTTCTTAGAACCAATACTAAGTATTGACTCCAAGGCAAAAGAGCTGTGACCTAGGCAATTGGGGTTAAGTGACTTGCCCAGGGTCATACACTTAGGAAGTGTTTGAGGCCAAACTTGAACCCAGGGCCTCTGTTTTCTAGGCTTGGCTCTCAATCCACTGAGCCACCTCCCTGCCCCATCTCTCATTCAATTCTAAATCCTCTGCAATCTGACTTCAGACTTCATCCTTCAACTGAAACATCTTCCCAAAATTAACTGTGATCCCTTCATTGCCAAAAGGAATGACCTTTTCTTAGACATCATCCTTTTTGAAGTCTCTGTATTTTTAGACATTATCAGTCACCCCATTTTTCTGGATACTCTTCTTGGTAGATTTTTTTGGACGGGGCTTTTTCTTGATTCTCTTCCTCCCTATATGACAGCTCTTTCTCAGTCTTCTTTGTTGGATCATGACTAAGGTCATGTCCGCTATTGTGAATGTGCTTCAAAGCTCTTTTTGGGGACCTTATCTCTGTTCTCTCTATACTATCTCTCTTGGTCATCTCTAGGAAAATGATCCCCAAGTCTATATATATCCAGCCCTAATCTCTTCTGGGCTATAGTCCTGTAACACTGGCTGTCTTTTGGACTTCTCAAATGGTATGTCCTGTAGGGATTGCAGTGTAAGATAGAACTATAGCTAGATCTTAATTAACGCACATAATGAATCCCCTAAAGTGACCAGGTATTTGAATTTGCACTATTTGAAGTTATAATTATGAAAAATATAGTAATTGGTTTCAGCCAAATATTTGTGTGAATTCAAATAATGTAACTATTTGTTCATTATTCACACTATTCAAGACCTACCTGCAATTATCTTCTCTCTGTATCAACTATAAGCCTCCCCTCTTTTGAACTTTTCAATCACTGTCAAGGGTATTACTATTCTCCTATTTTACTTGAATGTCTTTCTCATTTCCTCACTCTGACCCCACAAATTCAATCAATTGCAAAATCCTGTTGTTTCTGCCTACCTAACATCTCTTGTATATGTTGCCCCTTTTATTGTCTCTTACACCATCACTATTCTGGGGCAGGCTCTCATCACTTCAGGTCTTGGCAATTTTGATAGTTTTCTAGTTGGTCTTTCTACCTAATCTCTCCCCATTCCAGTCCATCCTCTTTTCAGTGGTCAAAGTGATCTCCTAAAGAGCAGTCATCTCATTGCAACTCAAACTTATTGTTTTCCTTTGTTTCTGAAGAGGATCAATAACCATGGAGTCATTTAAAATCTCTAATTAATTAATTAATTAGGAATTAATTATGGAATATGGAATATTTTTCCATAGTGACATGAATCATGTTCTTTCCTTCCCCTTCTCTCTCCCCCCTCCCATAGCCAATGAGCAATTCCACTGGGTTTTACATGTGTCATTGATCAAAACCAATTTCCATATTATTAATATTTTTATTAAAGTGATCATTTAGGGTCTACATCCCCTATCATATCCCCATTGAATCATGTGATCAATCATATATTTTTCTTCTGGGTTTCTATTCCCCCAGTTCTTTCTCTGGATGTGGATAGTGTTCTTTCTCATAAGTCCCTCAGGGTCATGTTTTGATTTGTGCATGACATGGATTGAAGTGAGGCAGAGTTGCGCAAAGTGGCCAGTCTCATTCTTTCTTCCATATTCATCCAAGCCCAGTGGCAAGACAAAAGTCAGTATGCCTGATGATGGCCTGGGATGTAATGGATGACCTTGGTGTCTTTGACATCTGACCAAGCTCTAAGGGCTTCACTTCTTCCTTCATGGCCATTGGAACAAATTGTTCTCATCTACCCATTCCCCTGGAGGAAGTCTTCATATGCTTGGGGTAGACATCCACCTGATTCATTGATGATTTTGAGGCCTCTAAATTACCCTTCTCCTGGCTTAACCAGTCTGCCAAGAAGGTTCTCCCAAGGTGTGGCCTCTGCACATGCTACAGCTTCTTGGAGCCACAGTGAGAGTTGGGTGGACACCAAAGGTGGATGATGGTCCTGAAAAGAGCCTGGCAAGCCCTCATTCCAGAGGTACTAGTTCTCCCTCAACTCAATAAACTACAGTGGCTCCCTATTACACTCATGGTCAAATAGAAAATCCTCTATTTGGTATAATCTTCATAGGCTGGCCTCTTTCTACTTTTCCACTCTTCACTCCTCTATACACTTGACAATCCAGCTATTGCGACTTACTTATAGTCCCTCATATTTCACCCTCCATCCTCTTCTCTGGGTCTTCTCACTGGCTGGCCCACATTTCTGGAGTGTTCTGCTTTCTCAGTTTCTCCTTTAGTTACCTTGGTTTCCTTCAAGGTTTAGGTCAAATTTTACCTTCTGCAGGAGGCTTTTCCCAGTCTCCTCTTCCCCTGATGTCTAGTACCTCCTCTCTGAGATTGGCTCACAATTACTCTATGTCTGTCTTGTCTATATATAGTTATTTGCATGTTGTCTCCCCCATTAGAATTTAAGCTCCTTGAAGGCAGGGACTATTCTTACTCTCCCTCCCCTTTTTTTGTATTCTTAGCACTTAGAACAATAACTGGAATATAGTAAACATTTAAAAAAATACTTACCTTTTGTCTTCAATTACATACTATTAGATCCAATGGTAAGGACTAGGCAATGGGGGCTAAGTGACTTGCCCAGAGTCACACTACTAGGAAGTGTCTGAGACCAGATCTGAAGCCAGGACCTCCTGTCTCTAGGCCTGGATCCCTTTCTACTGAGGTATGTAGTTGCCCTGGGTATGGTAATCACTTAATAAATATTTGTTGACTGGACTTTTAAAGTGAGTAGAACAAATATAATCCCTCTTCTATGACAGTCCTTCAAATACTTGAAAACATATATCATGCTTCATGTCCCCTAAACCTTCTCTTGAATATATGATACTTCCTGGTGTGTAAATAGAATTTTGTACCCTTGGACTTCATCTCCCAGCATCCCTTTCCTTTTTCATCCCCATGTTACATCCTTACGTTTTCAAGATAAGTTTTTATAACCATGCCCCACCCCCCTCTCTCCTCCCACTTTTCACGGTCCTGGCAGACTGCTCTTTGCTTAGGCTATCACTTTCCTTTACTTCAAGTTATTATTAATAAATCTTATAAAAATAATACTTGGAGTATTTGGATATTAATTTCAATCTTATACTGGAATCAAATCTATCCTTTGCCTCTTTTGTGTTTAGCACAGTGCCCGACACATAGTAGATGCTTAATAAATATTTATTGACTGTTTGACTGAATGATTGATTGCAAGGTAAAGTCCAAATGCCTTAGCTTGACATTCAGGGCCCTCCTTAATCTGGTCCCTATATTTCTCTCCACAATGGATTTCTATTTCTCCCTCTAGTCAAATTTCTCATGTCCAATTAAATTATTTAAGTAGTCTATGTGAAGGAATGAATTCCCATAAGAACTATATGAATTCCTGAATATCTTTGCTCACAAAAAAATCTCCCAGTATTCCCTCTTCTCCCTGCCTCCACCCTCTCCACCCACAGATAGTCAAATCTAATTTTTCTTTCAAGGCCCAGCTCAAGTTTTATCTTCTTCTGTGAAGCCCAACACCTACCACCCTAACTATGAGTCATCATTCATCCGCTAAACTTTAACATTTAAAAAGTGATTTCCTCCCAGTAGATCTATGAGGTACAAAACACAAACATTCTACATGTATAAAATGGCCACCAAGAGACAGATGGGCACAGGACACAGAAGAGTGGCAGAACGTCCCAGGCTGCCATTCCTGCTTTCAGCCCAGTTTTCACAGCCATCATCTTAGAAAACAAAACCTGTGGAGAGGGATCTAGCCACCTCTAGCAATCTTCAATAAACAGTCATATGTACACAGAATAGGACACCGGCTTAACTGAGGCAACAGAACACACTGAGAGAGAGAGACAGAAGGCAGTATGGGTCAGACAAGTCAAGTCAGCGTCACCACACTTAACAACCATCTCCTTCAAGATCCTGGTAGAGACAGCCTAGAACCCTGAACCAAGAGCCTTGGAGATAGCCATGCTTCCTGTCGTGACTCTGGGAAGCAAAGCCTGTGGACATGCTCATCCTAAATCTAAGCTGGGAATAGCAATGCTTCTAGACCAGGACCTACAGTCCTCACCCTGGGAAGCAGCCCCTGTAGACACACAGCCTGGCAATGGTTCCTGCAGGTGCTACAGCTACTGAAGACCCAGAAAAGTTCTCACCATCAAAGTCCCACTTGGCACAGTCCAATGGTCCAACATTAGAAACCTGATATGATTTTTATCAGCGCCAATGATGTTAAAGATGCATTAACATCTACTTTACTCCTGCACCCTAACGATCATAGAATCTTCCTGCCTGGCAACTGAAGCCTGCTATATGTATTCTCTCCTCAGTTTGAATGTGAGCTTCCTGAGAGCAAGGATTGTGATTTTTCTATTCCTGGGGTCAAATGTGACCTCAAAAACTTCTTAGCTGTGAGACCCTGGGCAAGGCTTTTATCCCTGATTGCCTAGCTTTTACTGCTCTTCTGCCTTGGAACCAATATGCAGTAGGGATTCTAAGATAGAAGATAAAGGTTTTAAAAACAATAATAAAAATAACCCAGTGCTCTTTCTGTTGTATTATACACTTTGAGCTTCTTGAGAGCATGGATCTTGCTTATACATCTTTATACCTCTAGATCACTGCACAAAGGAGTTCCTTTATATACATCTACCATTCACAGGATATAGAGCATGAAGGCCCCTTAATAACCATCTAGTCCAACTTTCATTTGCCAAGGAGGAAACCGAGGCTCAAAAAGCTTCAAATGACTTCTCTAAATTCGCACAGGTAGTAATTAGTAGAGGTGGGATTCATACACAGACTCTCCAACTCCACACCCAGCACTTCCCTTACACCATGTTTACTGTTTTAATTGATTGTGATGATAGGAAATGTAGAAGAGATGTTCTTGAGCCCCTTAATAACAAGTCTTTCCTTGTTATTAGTCTTTGCAAAGCTGGGCGGCGCAGTGGATAGAGCACTGGGCCTGGAGGCAGGAGAACTCATCTTTTTTAGTTCAAAACTGGCCTCAGATTCTTATTGGCTATGTGACCCTGGGCAAATCACTTTAACTTGCTTGCCTTAGTGTCCTCACCTACAAAATGAGCTGGAGAAGGCAATAACAAACCACTTTAGTACTTTTTCAAAGAAAATCCTAAATGGGGACATGAAGAGTCAGATAGGACTGAAACTACTGAACAACAACCCCCAGCTAAGGCAAGAAAAAGAGGCTTTGGTAATTCATCACTTCCCTTCTATAGCACTCAAAACCCCTGCTCTGCATCCTGGCTTCTTGGAAGGCCAAAGAGCACGGCCCATTCCCATGGGCAGCCTAGCCACAGAGGAAATAAAGAGGACCTGGACTCTGGTTCCAAAGCACAGAGAATGTTAGCACTGAAAAAGACTTTTCATATCTCTTAGACCAACAGTCTCATTTTATAAGAAAAGAGGCCCAGGAAGAAGAGGCTATCTAAAGTTACAAAAGTTGTCAGAACCTGAGGCAGAATTTGAACTTCGGTCCTTCGACTCCAAATTTCGTGCTCTCATCATCACTCAACTCAACATCACTTCACCTTTCTCCAGTAGAGAATTGGAGATGAATGCTTGTTATTAAATTGTGTTTGACTCTTCAAGACCTTTTTTGGGGTTTTCTTGGCCAAGATACTGGAGTGGTTTATCCTTTCCTTATCCAGCTCATTTTACAGGTGAGGAAACTGAGAGAAACAGGGTTAAGTGACTGCTCCGAGTCACACAATTAGTAAGTAAGGTGAGATTTGAACTCAGGAAGAGGAGTCTTCTTGATTTCAGGCCCAGAACTCTATCTCTTGAGGCATCAAGCTGCCCTGAGATCAATTCCACTGAGAACCAATTCTTTAAAAGCTAAATTTCCTCATTTCTAAAATGTGGCTAAAAATTCTTTATTGCCTATCTTAGAGAGTGATTGTGACCATCAGCCAATCAATAAGCATTTATAAATTATCTACAACAAAGTACTATGCTAGAAGCTAAGGAAAAATGAAACAGTTCCTGATTTCAAGAAAATTCAGGAAGACATCATATACTTGTATATATTTTATATTGTATGTAATATTCCTACATGTAGATATGCACACATAGATACATATAAAATATAAACAACATAGATGGGAAGTAATTTTAGGAGAAGGGCACTAAAAGCTGATGCAATCAAGAAAAAATTCATGCAGAAAGGAGGAGTTGCAATGATTTTTTTTAGGGGGAAAAGCCCAACAAGGAATTTTAAGGATAAAAATAATTTGTAAACCTTAAATTGCTCTAGAAGCTTTTTTTTTTTAAAGTGGACTTTAAAACCACCCTTTCCCCATTTCCAATACAGGTAGCCCCTGTATGGTGTACAGGGAAAAGTAGTGGATTTGGAGTTAGATGATCTGAGTTCAACTCCCACCACTATCACTTGTGTGACCCTGAGCAGGTCATTTAAATTCTCAGAACTCAGTTTTCTCACTTAAAAAACAAGAAGGGGGAGGGTCAGATTCAATGACTTCAGTGATAACATTCCAGCTCTCAGTGCATGATACTTTGACACAATACTTCATCCCAAAAGGGAAGAACATCCCAACCAAACCAGCCTACCTGGTTACTTTGGGCAGCTCTGGACTAGGCTTAGGATACGTGGGAAAAGAATGGTCTGGACTTGAGAATTTCAGGCCTATGGCTTGAAGTGAAACAAGGTAGGTGAAAAGGCCATTCAGCTGGCCGGCCTAAGGCTATCTATTGGGCCAGGCCAGAGAGGGAGCCCAGGGGACAGGGTTGGTTTTGTCTCATTCTTCAATCGTCAGGTCCTGCCATCAATAGTGAGGTGGGTAAGTTCTGACCTGTAGTGACCTGCCATCAGTCTTGTGAGTCAGTACGTCACTCCATCCCTTTCTTTCATTCTCTACTAACTATCCGACCCTTCAGGAGATGATGGGACTTACTGAGGGAGCAGAATGCCCAAGGCAAGGCCCAACTCTGACCCTTAGTCTCTCAATTCTAGAGAAAAGGCATGCGCCGCCCTCAGTCTCAGGTTTCCTTTTGTAGTCAAGTCCCAGAGATGGTTTGCTAGAGGTGATGTGATCCTGGTATAAGCGACTACTTAGAAGGGCAACATGTGCTGGAAGTGTGAGTTGTGCTATGTTGGGAGCATGGGTGTCCCATTTCTCTATTGCCCAGTATTGGTATTTAAATTATCATTTTTATTATTAATATAAATCATTATATTTTAATAAATATTAATTAAAATTATTTTTATAAAAATAAGAACTTATTTTGGGGAAAGAATATAATTTTATTGAGTTCATCAGGTTTATTGGTTAGGCCAGCATCATAACCGAGAACATGATATTGGTCTCCAGGGCTCTCTCAGGACCAGGGATGGCCTGAACTGGGTCAGGCAGCTTAATAAATAGATTTTTAGGAGCTCATCATTCAGCCCCTCCCTTGACTATCCCAAGACCTCTTTAATGGGTGATAGCTAATTAAGAGATGGTCCATCAACCTATCTACCCCTCCCCATCTCCACAGGTAGACAGGTAAAAAAACTCTTCTCTCTTCTTTCTATGCAGGAAAAAAATACTTCTCTCCTTTTCATTTATTAACCAAATTCTATTTTAAAAAAAGACATTCCTTGGGAGTTCCAAGGACAAAGAAAATGCAGGAAGCCGCAGACTGGATGGTATCTCTGACCCAGATCCCAGACCCAGGACTACACGGTAAGTCTTCCTAATATATCAGAATTAATCCAGTCTTTGAAAAATAAATTCTCACACAATGCAAAGTCTCATTTCCCTTCAAGTCCAAGACAAGGAGAATTCAGTGTGTAGGGTATTTATGCTTTCACACTGTTTAGGGATGAACACCATCCCTGGTCCTAGGAATGTTCTCCACTAATTTTCTAAATTCCTTGAATTGTCTTAAAGAGAAGGGCTAAAGCTGGTTGCTCCTCTTTCCCTCTCTATGCTTGCCTGAGGACATTCCTGACTTCACTCACTCCTCTGCCCAGCAGATCAATGTGAGTGCCACCTCCCTCCCCTGTCTGGGATAAGGGGGTGGCTCACATGCGGTATGAGGGTTGCAGTATTGGCACTCAGGCTCTGAAAAGTTCACCATCACTAGTCTAGTGCCTAAGAGACCCAGGTGAGGGGCCTAAGGAAAATCCAACCTTGGCTCAGACACTTCCTAGCTATGTGGCCCTGGGCAATTCACCTAACCCCAAGGGCCTAGTCCTTACTATTTTTCTGCTTTGGAACCAATACTTAGTAATGATTCTAAGACAGAAGGTAAGGGTTTAAAAAAAAACAAAACAAAAAAAGAAAATCCAACCTTGGGCCAGAAAGGAATGGAAGTCTATGGCACAGAAAGGAGGGAGTAATATTGGGAAATGTTTATTGACCAAAAGCAATCTTTTGCAAGTCCAAAGGGCCCAATGATTTTTATTTTTATTTCATTTCTTTTATTTAAAAAATCATTTTATTTTTATGTCATAATCATTTTCAGACATAATTCCCTTCCTCCCCTCTCTCATGTCCCACTTCCCCAGGGAATTCTCTCTTTTAACAAAGAAACCAGTTAAGCATAATTGACCAATATAGTGACCTTGACTGAGAAAAGGGTACACAATAGACTATACCTGAAGTCTCCCCCTTTCTTTGGAAAGAAGGGAGATTTATTTCCTTATCTCTTCTCTGGGACTAGGATTGGTCATTAAGAATTAGAGTTCTTTTTTTTTTTTTTAGAAATGATAACAGATTTGGGTTAAAGCCAGTTTCATAATATGGGGATAACTAATACCTGTATTAATGGCTTCCTGTAAGAGAAGATGTACCACATTCCATTCAAGGAGTAAGTACTAAGGAATAAGAGATGGGCCACGTCCCATCATTTGTAGAGGGCTGCTCTTTACCTGCTGAATTCCTACCTACCTTTCAAAGAATAACTCAAAATTCACCTCTTTCTTGAAGCCTGCTCTGATCCCCTGCCTCAGCAATAGTTTCTTTTGCTACATTCTTCTAAATGCACTTATATAATACACTGCAGCATAATTATTTGTGGGAATCTGACATTTCTGGCATTTACTAACTTTTTATCCTGTTGTACTTAAAATCATTTCTAGAGGCTGACTTTGGGTGAGAAATTATCAGTTTATTAATTAGGCCAGCATCATAACCAATAAAGTGAAAGGTCATTGACCCTCTTGATAACCAAAGACCCCAAATCCCGTTTCCAGGGTACCTAAATATAATTTTTGGAGTTTTTTTATCTGGCTCCTCCCTTGAACCCTCCAGGACATCTCTAATTGGTAAATAGCTCATTTGGATGTTGTCCCCTTCATTTATATAACAAATTCTCTTAAAAGGGAAGATATTCATTGAGATTCCTAAGGATGAAGAAAATGCAAAAAGAAGTAGAATGGATAGAATTTCTGACCAGAACCCGGATACAGAAATTCTCACTGATCCTTATATAGAAATTAATATAGTATATATAAAATAAATTCTCACAATCTGTAAAGCAAGTCCTTAACCCTTCTGAGACTCAGACAAATATCTAAAACTATTTCCTAAATTCTAGTTGGGTTACAACCTGCATCAATATGGTATAATGTTGGACTTGGGGTCAAACCTGATTTCTTTTTTGTTGGTTTGTTTGTTTTTTGTTTTATTTATTTATTTTTATTTTTTAAACATTTATTAATATTTATTTTTTAGAAAAGTTAACCTGGTTACATAATTCATGCTCTTACTTTCCCCTTCACCCCCCCGATCTACCCCCCCCCCCCATGGCTGATGCGTATTTCCACTGGTTTTAACATGTGTCCTTGATCAAGACCTATTTCCAAATTGTTGATAGTTGCATTGGTGTGGTAGTTTTGAGTCTACATCCCCAATCATGTCCTCCTCAACCCATGCGTTCAAGCAGTTGTTTTCTTTCTGTTTCCACTCCTGTAGTTCTTCCTCTGAATGTGGGTAGCGTTCTTTTCCATAAGTCCCTCAGAATCAAACCTGATTTCAAATATGGCCTCAGACACTAGTTTTGATCTTGGGAAAATAAGTCAACTGGCCTTTGTTTGCCTCAGTTTCTTCATCTGTAAAATGGAAATGATAATAACTCATACTTCCCAGGATAAAATGAGATAATATTTATAAAGCACATTGTCAACCATAAAGTGCTCTAAAATTCTAGCTATGATTGATTATTTTTAGTATTTTTTAAATTAAGCTTACACTAAATATATTAGTCTGCTTCTTCATTGTGACCTGAAGGTAATTCTATGTTCACAGGATCATAGAACTCAAGCTGGAAGGGACCTCTGGTTATCTAGTCCAACACTCTCATTTTATAAATGAGGAAACTTGGGCACAGGTGATTAAATGACTTAATCAAGATCACCTAGATGGCAAGTGTCAGAGAAATATTTGAACCTAGAGCCTCTGAATCTGAATCGGGCACTTTCCACTATGCCGTACTAGTCCATACTAGTGAAGGGGGAGTATCTATACCAACGAAAGTATGGGCCCTTGAAGTATATATGCTTTGTGATTCATTTTAATAAATAGTACTCACTGCAAAATATATGAATGAGAGTACCCTAAAGGTCTCATGTTGCTCAGAAATTTCATTAGCACATTTCGATGTGCAAATAGTTTAGAGATTTTTTTATGTATGCTTGTTTCTGGGTTTCAGTTTACTATAAAACAGCCACGATAATAATAATGCTAATGATTATTATTGTTGTTTGTTCTTCATTTCCTTTCTTTTTATTTCATAGCTTTATTCCATATTTGTAACAATACAATAAACTGTCTGGTGGTACAGGAAATATCTCCTACAATCACAACATATTCACTTAAAAGTTCACTCTCTGTCTTCCAGAGTCATCTGGAAGTCACCTGCCACAGTCCAGTGGCAAGACAAAAGTTGAGATGACTGGTAATGGCTCAGGATACAGTGGATGGCCGTGGCTTCCTCCATATCTAACTAAGATCTAGTCACTCTACAATGACTGCTTCCACCATCTTCAAGGCCATTGGAACAAATCGTTTTCATCAGCTTATTCCACTGTAGGAAGTCTTCACATGCTTGGGATACACACCTCTTTAACTTACCAGTTGGATTGATGCCCATTGCTTACCCTCAACCTTGTTTTGCCCATCTGCTAAGATAGTTTATAAGAAGAAATGAAATGAAGAGGGCACATACAAATAAATAGATGGATGGATGGAGAGATTGATAGGTAAATGGGGAGATAGAGTTAGAAAAATAGATAGATAACTAGATAGATGGATGAATGAATAGATGATAGCTAGCTAGCTAGATGGATAGATGATTGATAGATAGATAGATAGATAGATAGATAGATAGATAGATAGATAGATAGATGGGGAAATAGAGATAAAGGTAGATAGATGGAGAGATAGAGATAGACAGACAGACACAGAGATGGATAGACAGTAATAGATGACAGAGATAGATAGATGGATAGATGATAGCTAGCTAGCTATATGGATAGATGATTGATAGATGAATGGATGGATGGATGGATAGATAGATAGATAGATAAAATAAGAATGGGAAATGGCAGGTGTGAGGTCCAAATCCAAAGAACATGGAAAGGACTAATTGGTGCAGATTGTTACTAGGCTCAATAACTTTCCATCTTAGAGAATTACCTGGGACACTTAGAGGTCTCATGACTTGCTCAGGGTCACACAAATGGTGTATGTCAGACAGTACTTAAATTCAGTTGCCTAATAATTGGTGAAATTGAATTGACTCTTAACAATTGGAAAGTATGTTACATATATGATCTCATTTGAGTCTTTTTCCCCCTTTTTTTAAAACTCTTAACTTCTGTGTATTGGCTCCTAGATGGAAGAGTGGTAAGGGTGGGCAATGGGGGTCAAGTGACTTGCCCAGGGTCACACAGGATCTCATTTGAGTCTTAGAAGAACTCTGTGAGTTCAGTAGTATAGGAAGAATCATCTCCATTTTACAGATAAGGAACTGGCAGCTCAGAGAAATTAAGCAATTTGCCCAAAATCACACAGATAATAAGCAAAAGAGGCAAGATTCAAACCCAAGTCTTGCTGACTCCAAAATATTTGTACCACTAAATCCAGTGAGCCGAAAATAGCCTCTTCCTCCACTCGAGTTCCCTGGGTAGTCAGTCAGGAAGAAAGTTCTTTCTTCCCATTGTACAGATTTATCCCATGAGGTTCAATCAGGTAAAGGCCTTAGTGCAGTGGCATTCAAAAGAATGAACAGCCATGCTGGGAAAGGAGCCCAGGCCTGTAGGGTACATACAGTCCAAATCTCCATCTTTGACTAGGATTTGACTGCTAGGCAATGCCAAAGAATTAAAAATAGAGTTTCAAAATAAAACAAAACTTTCTGCCTAGGGAGGTGTTGGCCGGAGAGGGCTCCAAAGTTCTATTCCTGGCCTTACTGTTGATTTGTGGTATGACCTTGGGGAAGCTGCCCTGAAGCTCACTTTCTGTTTTTTCAGTCTGCTGGGATGAGGGAAAAATATGGGCTCACCTCCCAGAGACAGGGTCAGAAGCAGGGCCAGCCTTCTACAGAAACAGAGACAGCAGTCTCTTACCTGGTACTGTTTTGCAGGGATAAGCAAGGGATATCACTTCTGGAATCTCCTCATCAGAGAAGGTGGTCAAAAAGGCTGGGAGTTGGAGGGTACAGGTCGGTGCTCTGTTTGGCTACCTTCTACTTATGGGACCTTGAGCGAGTCGATCTCTCTGCATTTCAGCTTCTTAACTTCTATTTAAAATGAAAGGTTTGGATGATATAACTTCTAAGGGTTCATGCAATTCTAATTCAAGGGTCCTATGAACTACTCAATTAAATGAACAATCTCTTTTTTCCAAAGCAGATACACTGGGTGGAGTTGAAGCACAGAGTAAGAAGTGTTCAGCCATTCATACTTTAGTGAGAACATTTAGCAAATCACATTACTTTCCTCTTAATTGCAAGATGAGATATGTTCTGGAGAAGGCATGAACATTTCTATTTTAAAAAATAGACTGAAGGAGTGGAGAAAGATAATTTTGGTGCGTGAGGCAGACCCAAAGTGGTACACTTTGGGCAGCCACAGGAACTGAGTGACTTGGGAAGGGGAGGGGGCTGAAGATAGGAAGGCAAGGAAAAAAAACCCTCTTTTTTTTGCCTTAGAGAGGCAGTGTAGTTTGGAAAGAATATTAGGATTGCATCTGGGAAACCTAGATTTGAATCTAGCCTCCGAAAATTCAAACCTGTGAGAACTCAGACAAGTTCATTCATGCCTTGGAGCCTCAGTTTCCTCAGGTATAAAAATAAGGATAGATGCAAAGACTACCTGCTTCATAGAACTATGAACAAAAAAATTCACAAATCTTAAGGCACTATAGGAATATCTGACAATTCGATTACAATATTTCTGTGCAAGATACTGTACTTGGTGGTGGGGTTACAAAGGCAAAAATGAGATATGGTTTTGCTCTCAAGGAGCTTACATTCTGCAGTGGATGGATGGATACAAGGTGCAGTGGATAGAGAACTAGGTCTTGTGTTGGGAAGACCCAAATCCAAATCTAGTTACAGACATTTATTAGCTTTGTGACTTTGGACAAACCACTTGACCTCTGTCTGCTTCCAGTTCCTCATCTGTAAAATGAACCAGAGATGAAAATGGCACACCACTCCAATATCTTTGCCAAGAAAACCCCGAGTGGGATCATGAAGAGTTGGACACAGCTGAAATGAATGAACAATAACAAAATAGGGATAGTAATGGCACCTACTTTCAAGGGAAACAATAATTATAAAGCATTTAGCATCATGATGGGCACACAGTAGGTACTTTAATAGTTGCTGATTCCCTTCCCTTCTTCTGCTGAAAGGAATACAATATGTTCCCAGATAAGTAAACCCAAGATCAGTTGAGGCAGACCATTGCACTAATAACTAAGGAAAGATAAAGTCAATTTGAGAACCAATAAAGGGCCTGAGAGGTCAGAGGATTATAAATCTTAGGCAAGAAGGGACCTCAGAGGTCATCTAAACTAATTTAGCAGTTAAAGAAGGAGAAGGAGGTTACATGCCTTGCAAAGGTCACACAAGCAATAAGTATCACAGTTGGGATTTGAATCCAGGTCTCCTGGTACCTGAGGCAGGGCTATTTCCAGGGCCCCATGCCATATTCTCATCTATTCCAAACCCCTTATTTTACAGGTGAGGAAACAGAAGCCAAAGAGGATAAGTAACTTGTCCAAGGTCTTGGTGAATGGGAGACATGATATAGGACTAAGAACTCAGCAAATGGTATCCTGATTTTCTACAAGAGAAACAAGGTGGATCCTGTAACTGTAGACAAATGGACTTGACACCTGGCAAAGCTTTCTAACATGAAGTATCTTATTAAAGGGGTGACCTGTGAGCACACAATATGGAAAAACACAATCGTGTGCTAGCACGGAGTCGTGGTAAAGTAATCTTTATTTTGTATATAACTTTTTTGTACATACAGGTATCTCTTCCACATCGCAGGGGTTAGGGGTGCAGCATCCCAGAGATTTGGAAAATCCACATACACGTTTTTGGCCCTCCCTTCATACCAGAGAAAAAATTTGAATTTTTTCTTTTTTCTTTTATGGGGTGTTTACACTTATTATAAAACTTGGGCTAAGTATTTGGTCATATGCTATATAGTTTCTAAACTTTTTCTACATCTTCTGCTGACCTTTGAGTGCTATCTGTGATTTCTGCAAAACTCTCCCCAAATTCCCATTTAATTTTTTATGCCAACCCATGATATAGCAAAACCATAATGGGGAAAGTGGAGATATGAAAAAGATTTGTTTGTTTGTTTGTTGTCTCCCCCATTAGACTGTAAGCTCCCTAAAGGCAGGGACTGTCTTTTGTCTCTTTTTGTATCTCCCATGCTTAGCAAAGGGCCTGGCACATAATAATCACTTAATAAATGTTTATTTATTAGTTGATAGAGTAAACTCAATGCCTTTATTGAAACGATTACTAGTTTGTTAGATATAGTAAATCTATGTTTAATCTCTATGTTATTATCCATCCTCCATGTAAAGATGGGATTTGTGCAAGGGGGATGGGACAAAAGGAGCCAGAGAAGGAGTGGTTGACAGTTGGTGACAGTTGGTGACAGTTGGTGACAGTTGAGACCAGGGAGAATTCTGGGAAAGGCTCCAGAGGAAGGAGGAGGAAGAAAAGGGTTCCTGTGGAGGACATCCCAGCTCAGATCCAGTCCTGAGGGCTTCCTGAGGATCTTTCTTTGGACATTGAAACCCTGATTCCCTGGTCAAAGATTTCATCACTTCTCACCCATCAAGGCTTTAACCAACGAGTAAAATAAGTGTTTGTACTCCATTTTGGGAGCGATCTCTTACTCTCCTCCCATTACCCAACCTTGCTGAGAGACCCTTTCCTGTCTAACTTACAATTATAGAAAAGGATAGAAATAGAAAATAGAAATAGAATCTGAAGGAGAAGAGGCAGGGGGGTGGAGAGGACACTTGGGAGTAGGAACCCCAAAGGTTCCCTCCTGAGTGAGAGACTCCATAGAAATAGAGAAAAGGGAACCCCAAATCCCTCTGCCCTTCACCCCTTTCCCAAATCCCTGAATTGTGATTAATAAAAGCCATTCATTGGTCAGATAGCGTTCCAGAGAGCCTGAGAGACAACGAGGGGGAAGGAAACCACAGCTTAGTCTAGCAGCCTCCATCTTGAAGCCAGACCACCTGCTGTGAAGTTGACTGACCTCGGGGGAGGCTTGCGTGAACCCAGTCCTCATTCAGAATTGGATTGGGATACCAAATACCTCATCTTATGGGGAGGCCTTGCCCACCCCCAACTCCTATGGGGCAGCACGACCATCCAGGTCACCCAGTTTTGGGGTAACACCCCCTCGAAGTTACCCAGCCTTTAATCAGTGGGAGGGGAGAGCTAGAAGAGTCTCCCCACATAGACTCTCTCTCTCCTCCCTTCTAACATTTATTGGTTACTGGCTCTCATTTATTATTACAGATTTTGGCAGAGGCTCTTTTTATTGTTACATCTACTTAGTGGCCAAAGAGATATTCCTTTTTTTTTTTTAACCCTTACCTTCTGTCTTAGAATTGACACAAATATCAGTCCCAACGCAAAAGAGTGGTAAATGCTTGGCAATGGGAATTAAGTGATTTGCCCCGGTCATGAATACTAAAATGAATGAATACTCCAAGTATTTAAATTTATAGGATTTAATAACAACAAAGTGAGAGAGAAAAGAGGTTCCTTCAGCCCAGTGAGCAGAGCAAAGAGCCAGAGACCCAGCAGCCTATCAGGCTCGAACCAAAGCCAAAGCCCGCAAAAAAGTCCCCTCAGTGTGGGTTTCAGCAAATTTATAAACAAACCCATGTGAGGGTGCAACACCAGTACACAAGACAAGGGAACTCCAGGAAGAGTAAAAAATGCTGGGAAATGGAGTCCTCAGAGTACAAATTTTTAAAACACACAATCACATAGAAGGGGAAGTGTCTAAGGCCACATTTGAACCCAGGACTTCCTATCTCCAGACCCAGCTCTTTAATCCACTGAGCCACTTAGCTGCCCCTCAAGGAGATATTTCTAAAGTGTAGATCTGGCCTTGGGACTCTCCTGTTTTAAAAGCCCAGTGGTTCCCAAGTGCTTATGACCAGCCTGGCTCTCTTTCAATATTCTTCCACTGTCCTGTGCTGCCCTCTTATTAGGAAAGGTTTCCTAGAACAGTTGACACTTGAGTTGAGCCCTGAAAGAAACTGGAGATTCTAAAAGAAGGAACTAGAAGGAAGAGCATTCCAGGCATAGAATGAGATGAGGTGGCCAGTCTGTTCAAAGGCATCAGAGCAGAAGGAAAGCTGAGCTTGAAGAACAATGGGGTCAGTTTTAGTAGGCCAGTTTGACTAGAACATAAAGAGTTTTCTATCAGTCGGTCAGTTAACTATAATTCACTAAATGCCTGATAGGCTAAATCAGGTCAAGGGGTAACTGATAGGCTTCAAACTCATCAGTGAGTTAGGGGGATGGCTATCCCAAGCATGTGAAGACTTCCCTCATGGAAGGAGTGGATGAGAACAATTTGATCCAAAGGCCATGAATGTGGCTGAAGCAGTCGCTGTGGAGCACTTAGTTTGATCAAACATTGAAGGTACCAAGGTCACCCTCTGTATCCCAAACCATCACCAGTTGTCTTGACTTTTGTCTGCACTGGACTTGGATGATTCTGGAAGAGAGAAAACAATAACTTTGTGCAACTCTGCCTCAATTAAATCCAACTTAAGCACAAGATAAGACATCATCCTGTCACTGGTCCTCTTTGAAATGAAGGATGGATGACAATATTAAATGCCTACTTTGGCTCAGGCATTTTGCTAAATTCTGGGAATACAAAGAAGCATAAATGACAGTCTCTGCAATTAAGGAATGCAAAAGCTAATGATGGAAGCAATAAGTAAACAACTGTGTACAAATAAAATATGTACAGGGTGGTGATAATTTCAGAGGGAAATTGTTGAAATTAAAGATGATTAGGAAAGGCTTCTTGCAGAGAGGGGGACTTTAGGTGAGACCAGAAGAAATCCAGGGAAGCTGAGAGATAAAGATGAGAAGAGAGAGACACAGACACAGAAAGAGAGAGAGAGAGAGACAGACAGAAAGAGAGAGAGACAGAGAGAGAGAGAGAGAGACAGAGAGAGAGAGAGAGACAGAGAGAGAGAGAGACAGAGAGAGACAGAGAGAGAGAGAGAGACAGAGAGAGACAGAGAGAGAGAGAGAGAGAGAGAGAGAGAGAGAGAGAGAGAGAGAGAGAGAGAGAGAGAGAGAAATTTCCAGGTATGGGGGATAGACACTGATAAAACTTTGAATAAGGAGATGGAGTATTTTGTGCAAATAGAAGCAAGGAGCCCAGTGTCATTGAAGAGGGGAAGAAGATGTAAGAAGATAAGTAAGGTGAGAAGGAGTCAGGTTAGGAAGGGTTTTGAAAGACAGACATAGATTTTTATTTTGGATCCCGAAGGTAATGGGAAGGTAATAGGGAGTCATGGGAGTTTATTGAAAAGGAAGGTGATGTGCTCAGACCTGACCAACCAAAAGGCTATTGCAATAAATTTAGGTGTGAAGTAATGAGGGCTTGCACCAGGATGGTGGCAGTGCCATTGAGGAAGTTAATATAAACTTTCATTAGGTTTTTCTGCTTACTGTCTGTGTGATTTTGGGGGCTGCTTATTTTCCCTGCTCCTCAGTTCCCTTCTCTATAAAATGAGAAGCTTGATCTTTGATTCTGTGATGCTAGTAATGTTCCCTAGGGTCAGATCAAGTAAGAAATACTCCTCATCTTCCTTTGCCTATCAAAGAGGCCTTTCAGATGCAGCATTCTTGTTCACCTAAATAACTTGGTGTTGTGCCAAGATATTTTTGGGGAAAGATACCACTTAATCATGGAAAGAAAGGGGAATTCTGGTGAAACGCTTAGAGATCTTTAAAGGAAGGTGCCTTCCAAGGGCCAAAACACACAAGCACTTTGGAATATCATTCATTTATCCTTCCTTTGTGAGGCAAATACAATTTTGTAGGACACAGAGCTGGAAAAGACACCAGAAATCATCAAGTCCACTTTTTGGAGGAGAAAACTGTGGCCCACAGAGTTTAAGTGACTTGTCCAAAGTCTCATAGGTAGTAATCTAATATTATTGTATATATAATCCAGTATCCATCCAGAATCTGTATTCAGGTCTTTGAACTACAAATCCAATGCTCTTTCCATCATAGCCCCTTTGCCTCTTTTCCGTAAAACCATTGGGTGCTGGGGCACAATTTTGTTTGGGAAAGCAGCCTTTGGGCAGAACTTGATAAGGGGGAAAGGGGTTGTGGTTTAGTCTGACATCCTTAGACAACACCACCCCAGGTCCCAGGAAGGGGGTGGGGGCAGGTTCCCAGAAACATTGCAAAATGGAAGTAAAAGCCAGGCTACCGATGACAATGAGGGCCTCTTTCTCCACCTCCCAATGAATAACTTCTGCTTTTAGATTTCCTAACGAGCAGAATGGACACTGCTTTACCGGGAAAGAGTAGCCAACTCATGAACCACAATGACAATAACAACAAAATATTCAAAAGATGCTACTAAAATCAAGGGCCAGGTGTGAGGGGCTGTGGGAAGCTTTACCCAGAAATGTTATATTCACTTACGGTAGCTCATAAGTCAAACCTTGTGTGTTCATGGATGCCTAGAATCTAGATTTGCAAGGGATATTGGAGATTATTACAAATGAGTAGAGGCCCAGATTGGAGGCCTCTTCATTTTTTGCTATTTGAGTAAAAAGTAGCTATTTAAGAGAAAGCCTATTGGTTTGCCACAATAGGGAGTCACAGAAAATGGAAGCTAGGTAGCCCAGTGGATAGAGAGCTAGGCCTGGAGATAGGAGGCAGCCCAGAGTTTAAATCTGGCTTCTGACACTTCCTAGCTATGTGACCCTAGGTAAGTCATTTAACATCGGTTGCCTAGCCTTTATCACTCTTCTTCTTTGGAACTGATATCATTTCTAAGATAGAAGGTAAGAATATTTACAAAAAAAATGTAAGCCACAGAAACAAAGACTATTAGAAGATTTCTTTTTTTTTTTTTTAATTTATTTTAAAACCCTCACCTTCTGTCTCGGAGTCAATACTGTGTATTGGCTCCAAGGCAGAAGAGTGGTAAGGGTGGGCAATAGGGGTCAAGTGACTTGCCCAGGGTAACACAGTTGGGAAGTGTCTGAGGCCAGATTTGAACCTAGGACCTCCCGTCTCTAGGTCTGGCTACCCAGCTGCCCCCAAAAGAATTCCTTTGATATCTAAGGAGGCTGAGACCGGAAGGATTTGCTCAAGATCACACAGTAAGTTAGTGATGGAAGGGAATTAGAAGCCAAGTGTCCTGATTCCCTGTCTTACAACAACACCATGGTGTCTCTTTTGTACCTTCTGCCTTACACTTTTTGTGGGTTTGGGGCATACGGCAGAGCTCCAAGTCCTATTGCCCTATTAAAGTGTCTGAAAAACCCGATTGTCCTACAAATCCCAGAAGTCCCACCATCTCAATCCAATCCAATCAAAACATTTATTAAGCTTCTTGAGGACAGGAACTTATTATTATTATTATTATTAGGCTATTGCATGTACCTACTACAGTGCTTTGCATATAGTGAGGGCTTAATAAATGCTGATTGATTGCTCAACATATGGAAGGTACTAAACAAGACACTGGAGATGCGAAAAAAGAAGAAAAAAGAAAAGAAAATTCATAGAACACTTGCTCCTCAAGGAGCTATAAGTCCAACTACCATGATCAGGTACCAAAAAATAACAATAATAAAAGTTATTTTGTGATCAGGATATGAGGGGTCAAAGAAGGGTTGAAGAAAGATTGAAGGAGGGAGAGGGGAGGGAATAAAGGAAAGCTTCATAAAAACTGATGTTTCCATCAAGCTTTGAGGTTTACAAGTCTATTTTCTTCATACAATCCTCTAAGGGAGGCAATTAAGTATTACATCTCCATTTTATAGGTAGAAATATATGATGCTCAGAGAGAGGTTAGATGACTTGCCCCAGGTGGCACAGTTAGCAAGTAACAGATCCAGAACACAAAACTGAAGTTGGTCACCGGGTATTAGGAACGACAACTCTCTTTCTACCATACCAAACTACTATTCAAAGGAAGCAGTGTCTAACATCACCCATAAGTTTTCGACACCCGTCCTAGCCTGTAGAGATCTCTTCCCTTGGCAATATTCCTCCAACTCTAATTTTTGGGGTTCTTTCAATTTAATTCCAGTTATCCAAATCTACATGATTTCCCTAGAATGTTAAAGGGGCAAATACATTTGTTCATAAGGTACTTTTGGAGAGTGTATCATGTATTGAAGAACTTGGCTTGTTGATTATGGTAGCAGGCTGAGAGACTAGAGGAAATCCTTACTTGTGGGAACTGTTTGACTGAGTGAACTGAGAAGGTCATCTAACATTTTTGTGCTAAACTTTCTCCACTGGTAAGCCAATAAAAATAAATCTCAAACAAGCCAGGCGACAATGGGCCTTCGCCATTCTCAGTTGGGTGGAACACTTTGTAGTAAATGCAAAGACAGAAGGAGAGCTGGAAGGGACTTTGGAGATCTTTTAATCCAAACAGGGTCATAGAATAGAAAGAGTACAGGCTTTGGGTCCAGAAGGCTTGTGTCTAAAACTACCTCTGACATTCCTTAACTATGACTTTAGCCAAGTTGCATAATGGGTCTGGGCCTCAGTGTTCTTATCTGTACAATGAACAACTTGAAGGTGGTCTAGATAGTCTCTGAAGTCCTTCCTAGTTTGAGGACTATCATTGCTTTCATTCTTCAGCTGAAGTCCACCTGCGTGAGGTCAAAAAAAGAAATGAGCAGCAGAGACAGAATTAAAATCTGATTTCTCTGACTCCAAATCCAGCCCTTACCACTAACAAGGAATGAACCTTGTAGATCCATAGCCTTACGACTGGAAGGGACCTCACAGAGCATCAAGTCCAACCCATTTGTAGCTGGAGAATTTTCTGTCTAACATCCCTGCCAAGCGATCATCCAGCCTCTAGTAGGAAACCTTCAGTGACAGAAGTTTGCCACCTCCCAAGACAGCCCATCCCATTTTTGGTTAGGTTTAACTGTTAGGAAGTTTTTTCTTGTAGTGAGCTGAAAACTCCACCCATTGCTCCCAGTTCTGGGGCCAAATAAAACAAGTCTATTTATTCCCTCTTCCCATGACAGCCCATCAAATGATGTGAGGACAGTGAGCATATTCCCTCCTAATTCTTCTTCAGGCCAAACACTTTGCAGATGAAAAAATTGAAACTCAGAAGGAAGGGCTTTGTGGAACAGTTGACATAAAGCTTAGCTCTTTAGGCTGTGGGAGTATTTTCTTTCCAATATATTGAAAGTAGACTGGTGAGAGATATATTTTAGGAAAGAAAGCCTTCCCCATATCCTTCCTTCATCCTTCAAAAATAATACCACTTAGATGAACAATTACTCTCATGTGTAAAATTATCATAGTAGGTTCATAAGAGTATAAGATTTAGGGCTGGAAGGGATCTTAGAAATCAAGGCTAATTCCTTTCTTTTACACGGGAGGAAACTGAGGGCCCCCAAAGTTCAAGTAAGCAGTCCTGCCAGGCACACACAATTAAATGAGTGTCTAAGCCAGGTTTGAACTTTGATCTCTGTGATTCCATATCCTATATTCAGGGGTAGCTTGGAAGGAAGGGGGCAGAAATTGGGTTAGGCATTAGGATCTTTGCAGCTATATCTTCTTCCCTTTAACCCTCCACTCATGAGGATACCCACCCCTAACTATCTTCTCTTCAAAAAGGAAGTGGCCATGGAGTGATATCATTATGGGTATGAGTGTCATCACTTTCTGGATTTGAGGTAGGTAAGGCTTCCCTGACATTCAACCCAGGCCCCTCCCTCAACGTGATATGTGGTTAACCTCTGAGCAGCTCTGACTCCTTGCCTCCCTGACACACACACACCCTGGTGTGACAGCCCCATGTCCAAGAGTAGTACCTTCTCCTCCTCTATGAATACTTCTGCATTCTTTGCTGACTCAAGATTCTGACTCTGCCCATGGGCCTCTCTCTCTCTCTCTCTCTCTCTCTCTCTCTCTCTCTCTCTCTTTATGGAACGGGTGTGACATTTTAATAAATCTTCCACCTTCCTCCTAAATCCCTTTCCTTTTACAGCCCAAGGACCAGCCCAGAATATTATGTTTTCATAGGTGACTGGAGGGAAGAAGGTCACATTCCATGTCTGTGGGTGGAGAGGCTTCCCACAGTATTTCAATCCAGCAAGGGTGGCCAAGTGGTTGGACTTCCGGCCAGTATAACTGTAGGGGGTGGGGGGAGGAAACAGACTGTCCATATGATATTCCCAAGCTAAGGATAGCTCAAGAAAAAAAGAGCTAAGTGGCTCTCAGAATGATTTGACAGATATGAGCATTCCCTCCAACAATTCAGAAATTCAACAATTCCTATTCATGCCCATCCATGAAGTTGTGGTTCTTTTGTCCATGTTATTCCATGAACTTTCCATGTAGTTAGGGAGAGCATAATTCAATATGCTGAGCATCCTCACAGGGACCAATGAAGGGTATGTGCATTCCATTGGTAACCCCTGGCTCTCAGAACATGGAAGGTCCATCTTCTTTTTGAAACGTTCCTCTCTGATTACAGTGTTTGCATGACTTCTCTTATCTCATCCTTCCTTCTAAACATGTTTTGTCGTGTATTCTCCATTGCCCTTTGGATAACCCTAAATAGAAGTTCTTCAGAGACTGGTATTATATGGCTGGAAGCCATGTATCATTGAAAGAAGAATGATGTTATAAAGATGGATTTGTGTTTCAGAGAGAAATTTGAGATCATTAAAAGCATTGCTCAGTTTCCCCAAGGTAATCTAGCTTGTATATCTCCTTTTTCCAATTCTGAGCCCAGCTCCTTATCCAAGTATATTTTCTATTTAAGTTAGATATACTAGATATGCTAGACCAGTTCTGTGGGCTTTTCAATGGAACAATGAGAATTCTTCATCCACTTGGTTTTTATTGTGTGGATCCATAGGCCAAAATCTTTTTGAGGGATGATAAACCTACTTAGGCTTTTCAGTCAGTTAATAAACATTAAGTGCCTGTGCTAAGCTCTGAGGATACAAAGAAAGTTAAAAGACAGATTTTGCTATTAAAGAGCTCATAGTCTAATGGGAGAGAGTACATTCAAACAACCATGGGCAAACAAGATATATACAGGATTCATTGGAGATAATGAAGAGTACTAGAATTAAGGGAGATTAGGAAAGTATCTTGTAGAAAGTGGGAAGTCAGGAAGCAGAAATGAGGAGGGAGAGATACCAGGAATGGGGAGCAGTTAGTGAAAATGCCCAGAGTTGGAAGGTTTTATGTTTTATCTAAGATATAGGAAAGAGACAGCATCTTCAGGTCACATACATGGTGGGTGGGGATGGGATGGGGGAGAGAGTTCTAAGAAAGATGTAAGAAAATTGGAAAGGTGGGAGGAGGCAGGTTTGAATGACAAACAGAGGATTTTATATTTGATCCTGGAGGCAACTGGGAAACACCAGAGTTTATTGAGGTGGGGAGGGTGACTTGTTCAGACCTACACTTTAGTAAAACCATTGTAACCACTGAGTGGAGGATGAACCGGAACTTGAAGAAGAGAGACCAACCAGTTGACTATTATAATAGCCCAGGTATGAGGTTATGAGGGCTTGTACCAGAGTGATGGCAGTGTCAGAGGAGAGAAGGGGGCATATATGGAAGATGTTACAAAGGTGAAATCAACAGGTCTCAGCAACAGATTGGACATGGAGGGTGAAAGATAGGGAGGAATTAAGAAAAATATCTAGGTTTCAAGCTTGGAGACCTGGAGCAAAGTGGTGCCCTGTAGAAAAATTGTTGTTGTTCCTCTTTTGTTTTTGAAGATGATCGTTGACATCACAAGGTGATGACTTGCACATGAGTTGGTTTTAATTAAGGCAGAGTTGCACAAAGTGTTTTGCTCACTCTTCCAGAGCCATGAAAATCCAGTGGCAGGTTAAAAACCAGGACAACTGCAATGGCCCCAGATGTAGTGTATGACCGTGGCACCTTTGACAATGTCTAGGCACTCCACAATGCCTGCTTTAGCCCCTTCATGGCCATTGGAATAAATTGTTCTCGTCGGCTCCTTTAATAAGGAGAGATCTTTGCATTCTTGGAACAGACAGCCCCCTCACTCACAGACAGGTTTAAAGCCTGTTGGTCACCTGCCCAGATGGTTTACTGGGCTGTGATTTCCTGACCTATAACTTCATTGTTTAATTTCTGCAGCTATATTTAATATTAAGGTCACATTATAAACTTCAGGTGAGAGTTGGGTGAGAGGTGGACATGAAAGGTGGATGAGAAGCCCTGAATTTGGAAGAGGGAAGGGTTTGAAAGGGAGGATAATGATCTCAGGTGGGAACACATCCACCTTAAGATGTCCCAGTATTCAATGCAGTCTACTGCCACCCACAAAGAAGATGAAAAGGTCAAATCTAATGGTTAACACTGATGGTTCATACTTATACAATTACATTTAAAGTTTTCCTCACAACAATCCTATAAGTTGGTTAGTGTATTATTATTGATGCGATTATATCCTCATCTTTCATATGAGGAAAATGAGAATCAGAGGGCAATCGTACAGCTAACAGACACTGAAGCCAGGACTTGAATCTGCACTGCTTCAGGCCAGAATCCATGATTTTTCTACTATGCTGTACCATAACATGCCACACCATATGATATTCTAGCACACTATACTTCTTTCCCACATAACAATTCTCATTTCTCTAGTATGGTAAGAATGACAAATTGCTCTTCTTGCAATAGCCCCACAAGGCAAGAAGGACAAAGATTATGATCTCTACTTTACAGATGAGGAAACTGAGGGGCATAGCCCTGCCTTTAGACACCTATCTGGGGAGTATTGGAACCAAGAATCCACATAAAGAAACACTCACCTTCATGACTTGCCATGGAAGTAAATACTCTTTGGTTCCTGTAAGCTCCTTTAAGGCTCTACTGTATATGCCTTTGAAGTCAATACAACCCAAAGACTGAGAATTATGGTTGAGTTGTCTAGGAACTAATCACAAAGGAAGTAAGACAAAGCTCACCAAAGAATTGGTTCTGATCTATCATTTAATTGTCTTGCTGGAAAACATTCAATGGATCCCTGTTCAGTTCTTCCTTCCTTCCTTCCTTCCTTCCTTCCTTTCTTCCTTCCTATTGCGGGGGTCTCTGGCACATAACTCCCATGATGGGCGAGAGGTCACAGTATATCTATATCTATATCTATATCTATATCTATATCTATATCTATATCTATATCTATATATGTCTATGTCTATATCTATATCTATAATCTATATCTATGTCTATGTTTATGTCTATATCTATATCTATATATGTATATACCACATATACAGACATGGCAGTCAGTTTCTTTATCAGCTAAAAGGAAATGCCCCCTGTAAGAGAACTTTTGGATCACAGGCACATAGATTTATAGCTAGAAGGAAACTTGGAGACAATCTGTGCAAACACCTTGGGGATAACAGGTCAGGTGTTGGATCTGAAGCCATAAGAGACCTGGATTTGATTGTCTTCTTAGGCACTACCTCTCTAAAGTCACAATCTCTACAGGACTAAGTTTCCTCACATATAACATAGAGATAAATAATAACATCTTCTTCTTTGAGTTGTTAGGAGAATCAAGTGAGAAAATATATGTAAAGCACTTTGTGAACCTTAGAGTGCAATATATACATTAGGTTTTATCATTACATCTGAGGGAGCTGAGGTCCAGCATTGGGGAAGTGATTTGCCCAAGGTCACAGTAATAGTGGAAAAGTCAGGATTTGAACTGAGGTCTTCTGACTCCAAAATGTTTAAATGAACTGATTTATGGTCATGGCTGATTTCATATCACCATCATTTATTGTTAGCATTACCAATGACAAAAGAAAGAAAGAAGGAAAGAAAGGAAGGAAGGAAGGGAGGGAGGGAGGGAGGGAGGGGGGAAGGAGGGAAGGGAGGAAGAAGAAGAAAAGAAAAGAAAAGAAAAGAAAAGAAGAGAAAAAAAAGGGCACTACTGCAACACATTAGTGAGAATGGGCTTCTTTAATTAAATACTTGCCAGGCTGGTCAGATTCTGCTAGGTTGGCCACCATATGCATAGCACCTAAGCTGGGCACCCAATTTATATGCCTCCTGTGGGCGATTCCTCTGTCCCCAACATGATCTTGCTCCTCATTGGGTCTATTTCAGGGACTTCACATGTTCATCTCTTTGGCATCTACTTACCCCACCCTTCCCTCTGGCTCTGTGTCATTAGTGATTTTCAGCCCAACTGGAAATGATACCCTCGGTAAGGGCAAAGCAAACAGGCTAGTTCCGGTCTTGGCTCCAGGAGGACTGGGTTTTTCTACCTGGCCCCACCCTGTGTTTCCTGTCCTGCCTCCTTGGCCCACATTTCATCCTCAAGGATGTTTCCTCCAAGTCTAGCTTTCTGCCTGGGCAATAATTAGAGGGCTGGGTTCTTCTCTTCAATAAATTTAGGGAGGAGATCATCACAGAAGGAGAATCCAGTTCATGAGATTGGATAAACTCCTGAAATTCTCTCTTGTCATTGGCATGAGTAAGCCCATGACTTTGCAAATAATAGATGCTTAATAAATGATTGTGGAATTGAATTGAATTGAATTGAAGGGTTGCCACCTTGCTTGGAACTCTAGCCGATGTGTTCCGTGTCTTGCCCTTAGGGGGTCCAGAATAGAGGAAGTGATAGTGCCTGGGCACACTGCCCTGATCTTGTGACATCTGAAGCATTATATTCAATTCTGGGCGCTCCATTTCAGGAGAGGCATTGACAAAATGGAGCATTTAGAACTGGGATCAGTGAGGGAAGTTATGGGGAGAGCTCTATTTAAACTGAATAGAAAGAAAAACTAACAATAAGAGGTGTCAAAAATGGAATAGGTTGTTTTAGGAAGTTCAAGTATCCCTTCCACATCATGAGGGTTAGGAGCATGGAGCCCCTATGATCTAGAAAATTCTCGTAAAACTTTTTGGTTCTCCCTTCATACTAGAAAAGAAGTTTGAATTTTTTCCTTTTTCTTTTATGGAGTGTTTACAGTATCTTGTTTTAAGTTTAAAGAAAGAGTTATAAATTATAAAGATATCCTTGAGGTTACCTATGCTTTGAAAAGATGGGCCAGTCACATATTAAGAGTCAAAGAGTATTTCCTAGCTGTGTGACCTTGGTCAAGTCACTTAATTCCCATTGCTTAGTCCTTACCACTTTTCTGCCTTAGAACCAAAACACAGCATTGATTCTAGGGGGAAAAGTAAGGGTTAAAAAAAGAAATTATGTATATTTATGGTTTTAAACATGAAATACATTTATATTATACAGTATTATACTTATTTTCATACATTTCTGAGTTTCTAAACATTTTTCTGTGTTGTCTTCTGACAATTGCATGTCTTTTGCAGTGTCCACAAAATGCCTCAAAAATTCCCATTTAATTTCTTATGCCATCCTGCAATATATTGAAACCATAATGAGGAAAGTCATGATGTGGAAGGGATATGATATTTGTATTAAATTTCCTACCACTGAACTTTCCTAAGTAGATCTGGATGTCCATTTGGGATCATAGATTTCAAGCTGGAAGGGACCTTAGACGCCGCTGAATTCTATCCTTTCATTTTACACTGAAAACCAGAGAGATTAAATGACTTCTCTAACTAGTTAACATCTGAGGCAGGATTTGGATCCAGGTCTTCAGTTCAGACCTTTGGCCTTATATCACCCTAGAATTTCTCTTCAGTTATAGATTAGACTAAGGTGATCTTTCTTTTAAGGACTCTTCTGACCCTAAGATTCCATGATTTGGTGAATTTTCTGCCTACTGAATAGAAATCACTGAGTCGAATCCTCTCATTTTTACATAAGAGGAAACTGAGATACATAGAAAGGTTTATTTATATAAAAACAAAATTATCAAAATATTAAAAAGTAAAATATATTTAAAAATATAAAAAGAAACATTAAAAAATCCTAAGACCCCTACTTTAAACAGGAATTCAAGGTCATGCAAGCTGTAATTGGGAGAGATCTCTAGGCTTCTGGTTCTAAATCCAATGCTGTCTCTTTTCACTGATCCATATTTCATCATTCTTCCTCTTCCCTTCAAGAAGCTTCTCAGTCCCCTATGATTAGTCATTAGGTGGTTAACTTTTTCAAGCACAACTACTCATGCTGTTGTAGGTTCAAAAATGTAGCCTAATAAGCTGTCCTTAAAAAAGATCTCCCCCATGCATATTTTAAAATCTTTATTTTAAGATTATGTGAGATCTACCTACATACCTACCTACCTATGTATTTATCTATCTATCTATCCATCCATCTCTTTATCTGTCTACCTACCTACCTCTCTATCTCTCTATGTATCTATCAATGTATCTTCCTACCTACCTATGTATCTTTCTCTCTATGTATGTATATGTGTGTATATACCTACCTCTTTATCTATGTATCTATGTACCTATCTATCCATCCATCCATCCAACCATCCATCTATCCATCCATCCATCCATCTATCTACCTACCTCTCTATCTCTCTATGTATGTGTGTGTATCTCTCTCTCTCTCTCTCTCTATGTATCTATGCATCTATCTATCTATCTATCTATCTATCTATCTATCTATGTATCTATCTATGTATCTATCTATGTATCTATGTATCTATGTATCTATCTATCTATGTATTTATCTATCTATCTATCTACCTCTCTATCTCTCTATCTTATGTATACATACTTTAAGAGAAAGATACATAGGTACCTAGGTAGGAAGATACATAGATAGAGAGATAGTACCTATGATCTATGTATCTTTCTCTTAAAGTATGTATGTGTATGTCTATCTATCTATCTATCTATCTATCTATCTATCTATCTATCTATCTACATACGTATCTATGTATCTCTCTATCTCTATGTATTTATATATCTATGTATCTGTCTCTCTAGAAAATCAGTTGATAAGTATGGCTGCATCATACAAGTTCAGCAATGCACTAAGTACTAATATATCAAAATGGACGTAAAACAAGGAGACATGCTCTTGTCTAAGATGTCATCCTGTGCTATGAAAGATATTCTGCCTAGAGTCCAAATAGGAGAATTCCCTATAAATGGTGAGGTTATTCAGATTTTCACAGGTGACATTCTCTTTATTGTATTAAGCTCCACAATACTACATTGCTCCCACCATGGAAGACTGAGTTAATGGGAAAGAGATTGATCTGGCTGTCAAAAAAAAGTGGAATTTAAGTAAATAGTCTTCATAGTATGCCATGAAACTGCATGGGGAGTCAAATAATGTATATCTAACTTAGAGAGTGCTGTACTTGGGTAGTTAATTAGGCTGGACCTGGAACTGACTTAAAGGTGGGGATTGGGATTGTATTTTGGAAAATATGATATGCTTTCAGTGACCCACAAACCATTTGGTGCTACAAAGCTCATCTCCTTAAGACTGCTTGGTATTACAAAAGTTTATCTCCTTAAGCAGTGTGATATAATATAAAGAGTTGGGTATCCAGAGTCTAAGAACCTGGGTTTAAATATTAGTTTAACTACCAGTTTGTTCTTGAGCAAATCACTTCATTTCTTTTGGCCTCAGTTTCCTCCCCCGTACAATGAATCAAATGGCCTTGAACTATTACAAATCCCTGTAATCTCAATATCTGTGACCCTCTGAATATTGTCCCAGTTATGCATTAAGTTTCTGATTCATAGAATACTGCAGTCTTGGAAGAATCAAAACTACAAGTGTCCCAAAGGGCAATGGAAAAACATGTGGTGGGTGTAAATAGATTGCAGCATATTACTAATGATATAACTGACAACACAGAGAAGGTAGAGCTGCTCAATTCCTGTGACTTTTCTGTTTTCTCTACCAAGGAGAGAAATGAAAAAACAAAAATGGCTAATAGGAAGTCAGTCAAAACCCAAGATAAAAAAGGAAAGAAGTCACCCATACATTTTCATATACTTAAAAAATAAGTAAATATGACTGCTAATTAATGGGTCAGAGATATTGGAGATTGTGGAGAATGGGAGAATTGCCAGGGGACTGAAGAATAGTAAATGTTTGGGTTTTGGGGGAAAAAAGGGAAGAGAATAATTTTTGTTAACTATCACCAGGGAGAGTGACTGATTCCTGGCACATTTCTAAAATGGGTTATTAATGATATGATTAATTAATGTTCTGAAAAGGAAAGAAGAATCACAAAGAATCAGGCTGTCTTTATCAAGAGTAGGTCATGGAGGGCAGCTGGGTGGCTCAGTGGATTGAGAGTCAAGCTTAGAGATTGGAGGTTCTAGGTTCAAATCTGACTTCAGACACTTCCTAGCTGTGTGACTCTGGGCAAGTCACTTAACTCCCATTGCTTATCCCTTACCACTCTTCTGCCTTGGAACCAATACCAAGTATTGATTGTAAGATGGAGGGTAAGGGTTAAAAAAAAAAGAATAGGTCATGATAGTCTTACTCCTTCCCTCCTACCCACTCCTTCCCACTCTCTCTACTTCCTTCCTCTTTCTCTTTTTTTGTGGAAAATGTGGAGATATGTAGACTAAATGCTATTGCAATAAGTTGGTTTTGGACCTAGCTGCATAGCCATACTCAAAGAATAATCATTTATATCAGTTCAGCAGGAGGTCTCGAATGGAGTGCTTCATGGGTCTATGCTTGGCTCTTTGCTGTTTAACATTTTTTATGGTGATTTGGACAATGACATAGATAGTGTAGATTTAAAAATTAATATTCAACATCTCCAAAGAATAATATTTATAAATATTTATTGGTATTTAATTAGAGAGCTAGAGAAAACTGGGAGCGCTCACCAAACTCCACTCTTGTGGAAGAGAGAGCTCGAGAGCCGTTACCCAAAACATATATAATCACGTAAAAGACGCACGTAAACAGAAAGAAAAAGGGAAGTTTGGGGCAAGGTAAGAATTCTGGGAGATGAAGTCTAAAGGATATAAAACTTCCACTTACACAATAGCATGCTTATTAAATCTGGAAATGCCAAAAAGCTGGAGGAATGGCTAATACACTGATGATGATGAAGTTAGGCCAAGAAGATTTTGAAATGATGGTTGAATCTTAAAAGCTCAAATTTGGTGGTGATAAATGTAAAGTCTTATACTTGAGTTTAAACAATTGATTCCACAAGTACAAGATTGAGAGTAGTTTGCCTGAAAAAGATCTGATCATTTTAGTGGAAGAGAGAAAGAGAAGAAGTGGATACAAGTGAGACCAATTGGACCTCGGAAAAGGAAGCATTTTGGTTAATCCAGAAATACTTAGTTTATACCAATTACTAATGAGAGAATAGAAAAAGCACTTACCATGGGGTGAGGGGACCAGGGTATGAAGCTTGCTTATTATGTTCTCTACGTGTCTAACCTCAGACAAATCACTCCTTCTGTACCTCAGTTTCCCCATTTATAAAGTAAGTCCTTCCTGTGTAAATATAAGGTGTATATATAAAAGATGAAACACTGTCCCTGACCCCAAGGAGCTTATTTTCTAGAGAGGAATGAAGAGGATAACTCTTTTCCTACTCCATTTTAGAAATATCAACCTCCTCACTAGCTTAATAAAATATTAAGATTCCTGCAACTGATTTTTTTTCAATCAGAAGCCCTCTCTTCACAGTCTGATTCCAACCCGAGAAGTATTACCACTGCCACCAAGTTAGCATTTATGAAATGCTCTAAGATTTGCATATCTTTAATATGGTAACTTATTTGATCATTACAACAATCTTGTGAGGTAGGTGTTATTATTTTGTTTTTACAGATGAAAAAACTGAGGCTGAGAGAGATTAAATGATTTGCCCTGGGTCATATAACTAATTTGAGGAACAATTTCAACTCAGATCTTCCTGACTTCAAGCCTATTTTTCTAGCCTTTTCTCATACTCCTCCAAAATTAATGTTCTGTCCAGAATACTATTCACTGCTCTTGACTTCTTCTTGCCCTCTCAAATGCTGTAGATTCACAAAGGCTATCCCTACCCACATTCCTGGAATACATTCTCACCATATCGGCACATGATAAAATCCTTCTTAATTCGATAAGATGGACATTGACTTCATACTAGGCCCTGTGTACTCTCCATGGTCTTAGAACTGGACCTTCTTGCTCTCAAGGAGGTTATAACATAAGGGAACAAAAAATCCATCAATAATTTCCATGTAAAAGACAATAGATAAGATCAAAGAGGAATAATCCATGGTAAAGGCAAACCTCAAGTGGTCTGGTGGTATGAGAAGCCCTGCATACAAACCTGATCTCTCTCTGCTTCTTTCTTAAAACATTGTAAGGAGGTGGTGAAGTAGCTCAGGGGATAGAGAGGCAGGCCTGGAGATGGAGTCCTCATTTCAAATCTGGTCTCAGAATCTTCCTGGCTGTGTAACCCTCAGCAAGTCATCCCAACTGCCTAACTCTTACCTTTCTTTAGCCTTGGAACCAATGCTTAGTAATAGAAGGAAATTTTTTTTAATTAAATTTAAAGCCTCAAAACATTTCAGGGACCTTTCTCTTTCCCCTTGAATCACAGTGATTTGTATACATGCCACTTTCCTTTAGCTCCTCCAGGGCAGAATCTGTGACTTGTTTCATCTTTGTATCTCTAGGGCTAGGCAAAGGGCCTCAAGTATTTCCTGAATTGAATTGCTCACAGCTGAAAGGGGCCTTGGATATTATTTATTCTAATGCTCTCATTTTATAAAGCAGAAATCTGAGGACCAGAGAGGGAATGTGACCACAAAAGTTGGAAGTCATGAAGCTGAAATTATGATTCCAAATCCAATTCTCTTTCCACTACTTGTTGTTGTTGCTCATAAACCAGTTGTGTTCCACTCAATGTGACCTTATGGACTTTGTCCTTGGGCTTTTCTTGACTAGATGCTGGAGGATTTCACCAGTGTCATCTTCCATTTTACAGATGAGGAGCTGGAGCAAACAGGGGTTAAGTGACTTGCTCAGGATTCAGCTGTTACTAAGACAGAAAGCAAGGATTAAAAAAAAAATCTCCATTTGCACACCATTTTATTAGTTTAGTTCTGGTTACTCTGTGTTTAAGAGTAATGAAATTGTATTGTTTTAAACACATTCTAGATGTTAGACTTTTTGTTCATTCAGTGGTTTCTAATTGTAACATATTTATGTTGCATTTTACAGTTTTCAAAGAACTTTCCATAGATTTCCTAATTTCATCCTTATATAATCTCGTAAGAAAAGTAGTACATGCATTTTTAGTTTTTTTGTTTTTTATTAAAATTTCCCCCGTTTATCGATGAAAATCGACCTTCTTTCCCTCCCACTTCCTAAATGAGAAAGAAAGAAAAACAAACTCCCCATGACAAACCTGTACAGTCAAGCAAAACAAATTCCCATGTTGTCCATGTCCAAATAAAATATGTCTCAATCTGCACTCTGAGTCATTGCTTCTTTGTCAGGTGCCTGAGTTCTTCAGTCAGTTGGTTGATCAGAGTTCCTAAATCTTTTACCATTTTTACAATGTTGTTGTGATTGGATAAGTTATTCTCCTGCTTTTGCTCACTTCATTCTGCAGCAATTCAGATAAATCTTCCCAGGTTTCTCTGAAACCATCTCCTTCAGCATTTTTTATGGAAAACAATAGTAGTTTGGCCACATTCATGTGTCATATCTTGTTTAGTCATTCCCCAATTTGGGTACCCCTTTACTTGCCAGCTTTACCACTGCAAAAAGAGTTGGTATAAATATTTTAGTATATGTAGGTCTTTTTCTTCTTTTTTTGATCTTTTCAGGATATTGACTAGCAATAGTGACAAAGAAAATGGAGTTCAGAGAGTTAAGTGACAACTAAGTCTATCAGGACTTGAACTCAAAATTTTCCAAATCCAAGTCTAGTATGTGCTCTTATCCCTGCCTTGTTTTAGATCTAGTCTTGATATTAAGAGAAAGGCAGGGGACAGCTGAGAGCCAGGCCTAGAGATAGGAGGTCCTAGGTTCAAATCTGGCCTCAGACACTTCCTAGCTGTGTGACCCTGGGCAAGTCACTTAACCCCCTGCCCACCCTTACCACTCTTCTGTCTTGGAGCCAGTACGCAGTATTGTCTCCAGGACAGAAGGTAACGGTTTAAAAAAAGAGAGAAAAAGGCAGTTAGTGGCCCCAGAGAAGAGTGTAAACATCAGCGTCACATCTTCAGAAAAAACTATTTATTTCAGTATCAGCTCCTGGATTTTCCATGTTATTCTTTTCCCAGTACAGATTGTAGTCTGAGCTAAGGGCTAGGGGGCTCAACTCAGCCCCTTGTCCTTTACTTGGCGCAGTAGCCTTCTAAATGCAAGGATTTATGGCCTCACTCATTGGGAATTCTGTACTCTGATGTAATAGCTCAGCTAAAACTTCTTTATGTGACCTGGGTGGGGTGGAAGCCAGAGAAGAGGGAGGGGAGGGGTGGAGAGGGAGGGGAAGGGCAATTCCACTGACTAAAGTCTTCTAGATGTCTCTAGTTGGAGAAATCTGTCCCTTCTTGCTAAGGAAGAGGGATCTCTATTTCTTCCACTACTAGTCCTCTGAAATCAAGACTGGTTACTGCACTAGAGCTCTGATGTTTCTCGATGCTATTTTCCTTTACTTTGCTGTCATCATTGTTTACATTATTCTCTTGGTTAGTTTTGCACCTAAATTCCTATTAGTTTCATCAGTTTCTCTGGATTCTTTTTCATGGTTCCATAATATTCTATTACAATCTGATATCACTCGTAGGTCTAGCCATTCCCCAATTAATGGATATAACTTGGTTTCTAGTATTTTGCTCCCCCAAAGGTGGTGAAGTAAATAGAATATGGAACTTAGAGCTAGGTAAAACCTCAGTAAGGGCAGCTAGGTGGCACAGCACCTAGAGGGCTGGGACTTCAAACCTGGCCTCAGACACTTACTAGCTAGGTGACTCTGGGCAAATCACTTAACCCTGCTGGCCTCAGTTTTCTCGCCTGTAAAATAAGATGAAGGGAATGGCAAACTGGTCCAGTATCTTTGCCAAGAAAACCTCAAACGGGGTCACAAAGAGTAAGTCACAACTGAATTGATTGAATAACAACAAAAAACTTCAGTTCATAATCCTACCTTATATACCTCCCAGTTGTGTGATCCAGAGGAAGTAATTTAACCTCTGTTGGCCTCAGTTTCTGCCATTTTGTGAAATGAGAATAATGGTAGCACCTAATTCACAGAGTTGCTGTGTAGAGCAAATGAGTAAAGTGTTTTGCAAATTTTACAAAGTGTTAGGTATTGTTTTTATTTTTATTAAAACGGGGCCACCCTTTTAATCTTTGGTCTCTGGGAGAATTTGTCCCCCAAAAAGAGCCATTCCATTTTTTAAATATGATTGTTAGAATATTCTTTCCTGGTATGGAGCTATATTACGGTTTCCTATAACTGACCCCAATTTCTTCTAGTTCTTCTCTTTGGAACTAAGATTAGAGGAAGGTCCTAGGGGCAGCTAGGTGGCAGAGTGGATAGAAGACCAGGCCTAGATTTGGGAGGATCTGGTTCAAATCTGGATTCAGATACATCCTACCTGTGTGATCCTGGGCAAGTCACTTAACTCCAATTGCCTAGTCCTTGCCCTTCTACTTAGAGCTGTTACTAGGGCAGAAGGTAAAGGTTTAAACATATAATAGAAGTTCCTTTTCTTTTCCTCCATCATGGTTCTTCATGTATTCAGGAAAGAATTGTGTTTCCCTTATACCTCTTTCATTCCTTTGGCTGAGCTAAGTGTGATAGTGGTTCCAAAGAGTACTGTTTTGGAATGAGAAAACTTGGGCTTTCACATTCGTTATGTGACTCAGCAAGTCATTAACCTATTTGGTTCTCAGTTTCCTTTTCTATAAAATTAGATAGTTGGACTAGACTAACTAAGATCCTTTCTATTTAGAAAAATCTTATCCCATCTCCTCTCCTTCATCCTTTTCTGGAAATGCTTCCATATGACAATATTCCCTCTGGACACTTCTCAACCATCTGGCTATACTTCTTTTTGACTAGAACCTTGGACTTTGTTCCCAGAACCCTGAGATCTGTTTGCCTTTTCCTGTCTAGAACCAGGCTTCCAAGTTGTTCCACCCTGTTTTCCAACTTTCCTTTATGTGCTGTGCCACATGGCATTGGATTATAAGTGCCTCGTGGTCAGGGACTTGTATTTATCTTCACAGTGCTCAGTAGAGTGCCTGGCAACAAATAGTAAGTGCTTAATATAGTGTTGGTGAATGTTTTCGAGGTCAGATGTCCAAACTGCAACTTCAAGCTGCCTGTGAGCCCCCAGCAGTACCCCAGACAGTGGAGGGAGGAAGTGCTTGCATTGGTCTGCTGGGCACAGGGGCAGGGCTTGCGAAAAATGTCCTCAGGTGCTATGGAGAAAGGAAAAGGAGCAGGCCCTTCTGTGCTGGCCTGGCATCTGTGCCATGGCTTTGCCAACACGGGCTTAATAAATGTTCTTTCTCTCTCTTTCTTCTTCCCTCTCCCTGAGCATTCCCTCCTTCCTCCTCCTCCTTGTCCTCCTCCTCCTGCTCTTGCTCCTCCTCCTATCCTCCATCCACATCCTCCTCTGTCTCTCTTTCAAATGTGGCTTCCTAGACTGGCTCATAGCATTCTAGATATGGTATGACCATGGCAAAGGCTCATTGTGACCATACCACAGCCTCTTTTGATGTCTGTTGTACCTGAATATGAGTGAATGACTTCTTCTTCTCCTAATGTGAATTGGTTAAAACCCTTAGAATCATAATAGCCCACAATTCTACTGTACTCTGAAGCATGGGAAGTGCTTTCTTCTCATTTAAAGTTTCTCATTTAATCTTCACAACAATTCTGTGAAGCAAGTGCTATTATTATTCCCACTTTGCAGATAAGAATATTGAGCCTCAGAGAGATTTGCTCAAGATCACAGTCAATAAGAGTGTAAGGTGGGTTTCCTTTTTTTTTTTTTTAACCTTACCTTCATCTTAAAAATAGATACTAAGTTTTAATTCCAAGCCAGAAAAGGGGTAAGATCTGGACAATTGAGGTTAAGTGACTTGCCCAGGGACATACAGCTGGTAAGTATCAGGCCAGATTTGAGCCTAGGCCCTCCCATGGCTTTTTAGCCACTGAGCCACCTAAGCTGCTTTATAAGGTGGGTTTTAAAACTGGGTCTTTTTGACTCCAAGTTCAGCGCTCTGTCCTCTAAGCCATGCTGACTGTGACATAGCTCTTGTTGCTGCAAGGGTCTTAAAAGATCAATTAGTCTAACCCCCTACCTCTAAGCAGCCACATTATCCTCATTTGGGGAGTAAAGCAATTAGGTCAAGTCTTGTCATTTCTTAACAATTCCAGGAGCAACTCCATATTCACTTCAATTCATTTGGAATCTGTGCTTTTGTTGACTGGAGTCCTCATAGCATCACATAATCCCAGCTCCTCTGTCAGTTGTCATGTCTGAAAAAGTTCATTTTTTAATGGCCAGCCTCTCCCCACTTAGCTGGTCCTTGTGCTCCTCATCAATTACTGGGTCTATCCTCAGAACCTTTCCAGTTTGCTTTCCTCTGTCCTAGATTTCAAGCACCCAGGCTTACCTCCATGTCAGGATAATTTATTGGAGTGAGTCTTTGTAGAATAAACCAATAATTAATTGACACTAATAATAGTAGCGTTATCGAGGCAAAGTGGATAAAAAGTTAGGCGCAGAACCAGGAAGATGGGCTCAAGGTTGGTTTATGATAGATACTGGCTGTGTGACCCTGGATAAGTTACTTAAATTTTCTGCCCCCAAGCAACTCTTTAAGACTTAACGTTGCAAAAAACGATTCTAATTTCCACTGATAAAGGGATTTCCTTAACTCAAAATTTCCTACACTGATGAAATCACAGCTAGTCAATCACTTAATAAGCATTTATTAAGTATTGACTACATGCCAGCCAGGGCAGCTAGGTGGCACCGTGAATAGAGCTTTAGGCCTGGAGTCAGGAGTTCAAATCTACCTGGAGATGCTAGCTTTGTGACCGTAGGTGAGTCACTTAAATCTTTTTATCTCAGTTCCTCATCCGTAAAATGAGCTGAAGAAGAAAATGTGAAACCATCCCAAATATATTTGCCAAGAAAACACCAAATAAGGTCTTGAAAAGTCAGATACAATTGAACAAGAAGATGCTAAGCATAGGAGATCCAAGCTTTCAAAGGAGATCACAGTTTAACAGACAAAAAAAGCATGAATATGGACAAACAAGATACACCCAGCATAAATTGGCAATAACCAGCAGAGGGAAAGCACTAAAATTAAAGGGAAAGGGAAGAGGTTCTTGGAGAAGATTAGAGAAACTAGGAGGCAAAGATGAGGAGGGAGAGCATTCCAGGAATGGGGGACAGCCACAGATCTAGTCCCTAGTTATTAAAAATAGTATCCTCTAATGGGCAATTACAGTTGAGAAAATGAATAATAAATGAACAATAGGAGAGGAAAGAAAGCAATTCCTTAGTTTTAAGGGAAAGAAAACATCATCCTTATGGACTAAGAATAGAATTAATAAGAGTAACAGTCAAATGTTCTCCAGAATAGCTGGAGAGAGGATCACACAAGTCTAGATTTTGATTTATATTTAATAAAAATGTATTTGTTTAAAAAAAAGATCGCATGTTCACGAATGTTCCCTTCTAATAACCTAACATCTCAGAGATTAGCTAGAAGAATGACATCTTTTTTTTACAGGCAATATCTGACATTTATATAAGGATTTAAGGTTTGCAAAGTGCTTTAAAATGTGCTCTCTCATTTGAGCCCCACAGCAATACCGTAAGATGGATATTACAGCTCTTATTATCACTCAGTGTTATAGTGAGAAAACTGAGGTTCAGAAAAGGTAAGTGACTTGTCCATGATCCCACAGCTAATAAGTGACAGACACAGGATTTGAACCAAGGGTCTTCTTGACTCCAAGTCTATCCACAATGTCTGGGTCCTTGAAGGTATTGCAGTGGAGTATGATCTCTGGTAAATCCTACCAAACAGGAAAAGCTTCAAGTGTGACCCAGTGATGTGTTTGTGCCTGTGCCTGGTGTGGGAGGACCAGAGGGGCTCATTGCTGATCATTGGCTACTAGGTGATGAATTTCTTTTGACCACAGAGACTCATGGGATGGATACAGAAGGGCTGAGATCTGAGTTGTTGAAAAATGTGTCTACAATGATGAAGTCATGCATCTTTGCAGTTATCAAAAGAGGAAGATCAAGAAGTTTGTAATCAGAGTATGTGATGTAAAGGACTTGAAATGTTCTCTCTATGTGACCATTTGAAAGCTGAAAAATGAATTTGCCAGAAAGGATACAGGACCTGGGTTAACATCACCCAGAAGATATGACCTTTGTAAGCTCAAACTCCTCCCTGACTAAGATGCCTTCTAAATGATTCCAAGGGTTCCCTCCTAGAGCTCAACTTAAAGGTGGATCTCTTTTCAGGGATTTTGATCAAATGATATTAAAATTCATTTAGTGTGACTCCCTTATTTTTTAATATGGGGAAACTGAGGCTCAGTAAGATCCTTGAAGTCATCCGAGTCATCCGAGATCACAATGAGTAAGCAGCAGAGACTTGATGGGAACCTACTTCCTTTGTCTCAAAATCTTGTGATATTTCCTTTATATACTGCTTCAGATTCTTGAAGCCCTGATATTAAGTTGCCTTTTAGACACACTGTCTATCACTGGGCCATACTTCAAACTCTAGAATAATCTTTATTTGATATTTCCAAGTCGGTAATAGGTTTTCTATGGTCTGTAGATAACAATATAAACATGATTCATGCCCAAAGGCTTTTCCTTTATGTTTTGTTATTGTTGTTGATGCAGGATTGCCATCCCTTAAAGCCTTACTCAGTTGCTGCTTTCTCTAGGAAGCCTTTTTTCGATCCTCCTTATCCCTCCTCTGACTTCACAGGTTTGTACCTTGTTAATCTGTGATTACTTGTCACAGAAAATTGTGTATTATACTCATCCTTGTTTGTACCTTATTCCACTATTCAGACCATAAGTTCCACCAGGGCAGAGACCCTGAGGACTTGTTTTTACATCTCTAAAATGAAGGGATTGTACTGGAGGGCCTCTTCAGTTCCTTCTAACTTTAAGTCTCTGATTTGATGATCTTATTATCCATATATAGGATATGTTTGGTAGGCAGTGTGGCATAGAGAATCATGTACTGGTTTTGGAGTCAGTAAGACCTGGATTCAAATTCCACCTCTGATGCTTCCCATATGTTCTTAACTGCTTCAAGCCTCAGTTTCTTCAACTATCAAATGGGAACAATAATAATGGTAGTAGATACTTTACAGCGTTGTTTTGTCACTCAAAGGATATCACGTATCTGAAAGTACTCTGCAACTTTCAGAAGTCCTATATGTGAGCAATTCTGTAAACTTTGTGTCCTACACACCCAGTGCTTGCCACAGTATTGTATACACACTAGGCATCTGATCACAGTTCATTCTATTTGTAACTATTTGAATTGATATGGGGAAGCAGAGCAGGCAGATCTTTAATTTGCAAGGCATCTAAGCAAGCTTCCTAGTTACACCTCACCGTTCTCCATCTGTTTCCTCCTTTGTAAAATAAGAGGCTTGAAAGGCATTGAGGGTTACAATGGAAGAAATCAGGAGCCTGGATTCACTTCTTGGCTCTAGCCTTTACTAGTTGTCACTGGGCAAATCCTTTCACCTCCCTGAGCATCAGTGTCTTTATCTGTGCGAATAATACTCTCTTCCTCCAAAAACAAAGAGAAACTTTGTGTTTCTTTTATGGGTATTTGTATAGGTTCATATTATTTCGTACAATAGAATATAAGCTCCTTGAGGGCAGGGAGTGTTTTGCTTTTATATTCTTTTATATTTGTATTCCTTGTGTCTAGTTCATTTTATTTTTGCCTTTTTTATTTTTTAAAAGAAAGGGCTTCTAATAACTATAACCAGTGCTCCCCTGTACTTGCGAGGCATATTCTAAAAGGACAAAAGATTCTGCTAGGTAAATTCTTTTAAGTGTTAAATAACATCAATATTTATAACTATGTGACATGGATTGTATATATGCACACACATTACTTTTACAGAAATGTGACTGGATAGGAAACAGATTTAATTAAGTAAAAACAAGATTCAAAGATTTTCATAATTAAAATGGGATTGTTATGCCTAGTTCAGTGACTAGGAAGTAGTAGAATTTTGATAAATGCTTGATGATTAATTAAGTAGCCTCGAGTTGTTATATGGAAAGTTGTTTGTAATCTTTAAAGTATTGCAGAAAATTATTATTATTATTATTATTATTTTGGTTTTATTATTTTTATTATCATTTTGTTGTTCAACATTTTAATTGTGCCCATCTCTTCGTGATCACATTTGGGGTTTTCTTGGCAAAGAAACTGGAGTGGTTTGCCATTTCCTTCTCCAATTCATTTTACAGATGAGGAAATTGAGGCAACCTGGGTTAAGTGATTTGTCCAGAATCACACAACTAGAAAGTGTCTAAGACAGGATTTGAACTCAAGTTTTCCTGATTCCAGGTCTGGGGCTCTATCTACTATACCACTTTGCTGCTGCTGCTGCTGCTGCTACTGCTGCTGATTATTATTATTATTGTTATTATTATTATTCCAATGTATTATTATTATACCAAAAACTCTTCTAGATCCAAAAGTCTATGAATCTACTCAAAGGGAAGCAATCCCATTCAGGTGTTCCTTAGTCATTTGTGGGGAGACTGGAGGAAGGGTAAGAAAACAAAGGGAAAAGATTCTAGAATTTGGGAACTTCCCAGGCAATGGGAAGATACTTCCAGGTCTGGCCCCATTCATTTCTTTTGCCTCCATGCTTTACCCAGAAATACCTGGCTTGTTTTCTCTCTCACAAGTCTTGCCTGTGTGTACTGCAGTGGAAGGAGGATTTGACTGGAAATCAGGATGTCCAGACTCCGGATTTGGAGTGAAAGGTTCAGATCCTGTCTTCATTTACTACACAGGCTTAGCACAGTGTCTGGTCTATAGCTGGTGCTTAATAAATGCTAATTGACTGATTACCCATTACTCCTAGCCTCAGATCCCTCATTTGTACAATGGCCATATATCATTGTGCAAGATCTATGTACAAGACCCAAATCCAAGATATATGATAAGTACAATCTGGCACCTCTCCTGGCCTCAGTTTCTTCCGGGGAGAAAAGATGGAATTGGACCCTCTCCCTGCCTCCTCCTGCCAAGATTTTCCATGTTAATAAAATGAAGCCTAAGAGAAGACAAGTGACTTGACTGACGTTACACAGGTAAGTATCATAGTGGATAGAGTGCTGGACAAGGAGTCACAATGGTCTGAGTTCAAGCCCTATCTCAAACATTTACTACTTACATAGTACTGGGCAAGTCACTTAAACCCTCTCAGCCTCAGTTTCCTCACCTGTAAAATGGGTTCCAGGGTACTGGTGAGGTTCAAGTGAGATAAAATATGCAAAGCACTTTGCAAACCTTAAAACACTGTGTAAGCACTAGCTGTTAGCAGGGCTGACAGCCAGCCCCTGTGGAGGCCTGCTCTCCAGGGCTCCCTCAGTTTCTAAAATATGGTTGATCTGAAGTCAGCAGCTGTATCCTCAGCAGCCCCGTGGCCCCTCCGCAGCAGAGCTCTGTGGGTAGCTTCATGTTTTCCCTTTGGGGGCGGCATTCCTATCTCGGCTCTTCGGTCCTCCCTCTCTGCCTCCCCCCTCCACCTGCTTCTCCTCAGAACAGAGAGTGAGTGTTCCCTAGTGCTGTGGAGGGCTGAGGGTGACTGAAATGGGCAAAATGAAAATTATGGCTGGTTTTATATCTGGCTCCTGTGAGTAACGAGTCAGTAAAACTGTCAACAGCTTCTGTGTTTTAATAATCCTTTTCCTGTTTTTAAAACTCTGGGGATTTTCTACTGTTGCTAATAGATTTTCAAGTCAGCAATTACGCTGGGGATTATGTAATGGTTGGGTATTAAAAATAGAAAGGACCCGAGTCTGCATCTATTTTAACCAATTCAGAACACAAAACCCTAGGGGGAGGGGAGAGGCAGGCAGGGTGAGAGGAGGGGAAAAAAAAAAAGATGTCTGGTGACAAGGAGCTCTGGGAGCCTGGCATGTGACTGGGAGATTCCAGCCTAGCCAGGACGTAGAAAGCTCCCCCCTCTGGACCGCATTACTCTCCGGCTCCCTCCCCCCAACCCCTACCCAGGCCACCTCCCCAGAGGCCCTTCAGAGGCGGCCCATTTCCCCAGTGAGCAAGCATCTGACTGGATCACACCATGTCAGATGCTTTTAGGCAAGGCTGCCTCTATCTTCCTCTCCTGAAGATGAGGAGAGGAAAGTGCATAGGAAAGAGACGGGGAATTTGGAGGAAGAGGACTGTCTGGCTGAGTCCTTGCCCCGCTCCCTACTTCCTATGGATGACCTTGGGCAAATCTCTGCCTTGCTTGAGATGTTTGTTTCTTTGGCCAGGTAGTAGATTTGATGGAGTGCTGGACTTGGAGTCAGGAAGAACTGGGATCAAATTTTGCCTCAGACATTTCCTAGCTTAGTGGGAAAATCATTTTCCTTTTCTCAGCCTCAGTTTCCTCATCTGTAAAACAACAATAATAACAGCATCTATGTGATTGGGCTGTTGCTGTTCGGTTGTTTTAGTCCTGTCTGACTTTATGGTCCATTTGGGATTTTCTTGGCAGAGATACTGAAGTGGTTTGCCATTTCCTTTTCTAGCTCATTTTACAGGTGAGGAAACTGAGGCAAGTAGGGTCTTGCCCAGAGCCACACACCTAGTAAGTTTCTGAGGATCAGAAATAATGTACCTGAATCATTTCACAAAAAATTGAAACACTATATAAATAAATGCTAGCCATTTTTAATATAGTAGAAGTAATAGTAGTAATAGTGGAAGTTGTAATAATAATAGTAGTAGTTAGTAATAGTAGTAATATTAGTAGTAGTTAGTAATAGTTAATAGTAGTAGTAGTAATAGAAGTAGTAATAGAAGAAGAAGAAGAAGAAGAAGTAGTAGTAGTAGTAGTAGTAGTAGTAGTAGTAGTAGTAGTAGTAGTAGTAGTAGTAGTAGTAGTAGTAGTAGTAGTAAAAGATGGGGCTGGAGGAGGATGAGTTCAACAATTACGCTTCTCCCAAATTTCCTACTGTCAAAGGTTCCCCCATCCTTCTAGTCACAAACTTTTGTATCTCAGTGTCAGCCTTAACTTTTTCCCTTTCCCTCACCTTCTTCCCATATTGAATCAGTTTCCAAGTCTCATTGGTTCTACCCCTAAAACATCTCTCCTATCAGTCTCTTCTCTCACTGACCCCATCCCCAGCTCTGAGCCTCCCCCCTTCTCATCTGGACCATTTGTAAAAGCCTCGGATTTGATTTCCTGGCTTTCAATCTCTCCTTTCTCCCAGCTGTCTTTCACAGAGCTGGCAAAATAACCTCAGGAACCTTTGGTGATTTCATATTGCCTCTAGGACAAAACAGGAATGCCTTAGCTGGGCATTTAAATTGTTTCACTTTTTGGCTCCAGCCTAATTTTTCAGGCTTTCCATTTCAAATTATTCTCTGTCACACACTCTGTGTTCCCATCAAACTAGCCTACTTGGCATTTTCCAAGCTTAGCATTCTACTGTATCTCCCACCGCTGTGTCTTTGCCCAGGATGTCCCTCATGCTTGAATGGCGTTGCTTCTTCTTCTCCATCTTTCAGAATCTGTGGCTTCCTCTAAGCTCAGATCATGTGTTATCTCTTGTGGGAAACCTTTTTTCTTTATTCTTTGTTGATAGGGCTTCCTCCTTCCTCAAATATTATTTATTGACATATTAGTTCAATGTCTTCCCCCAGTTGAATTTAAACTCCATGAGGGCAAGGACTCTTTTATTTTTGCCTTTGAATCTTAGAACCTTAGGTCAGCATCTAAGCAAACATCTAATAAGTGCTTGTTGTACTGTATTGAATTGGATTCAATTTGGGTAGCATATTCTTTATATTTGACCAAATCCTACTTCACTGCAACTGTTGCTCATTATCCTTGTAGAACAAAAGGAATGAACCTCTAATGGTGGAATTTTAGGTAACACGTTTCAAGGAGCTATTTTAGAAGGAGAAGGACAATTCCTGGTTCTTCTTAAGTCACACCATGAAGGTGTTCTCACAGCCTGCCAATTCACAGAATCGAAGATTCCCATTCTGAAGTGTGTGAGTGCGTGCGTGCATGTGTGTGTGTTTGTGTGTAGTCAGTAAAAAAAAAACAAAACAAAACTTATTTGACCATTAAGAGTTCAGAAGACATCCTTATACTTTAAAGGCTCTCAGTTCTTCATACAGCCTATGAAATGCAATGTGGAGTCAGATGACCTGGGTTCAAATCTTGCTTTGTCATTTGTTAGCCTCTATTTGCTCATGTGTAAAATAGAATAATACTTTACTACCTATCTTTCAATGTTTTTATGAAGAAAGTACTCCAGAAACACAGGCAATTTTTATACCACTAACAGTATTTGTTATGGAATGGGCCAAAGACTCATAGGATTTAGACCAGGAGGGTAATTTATAGATTATCCAATCAGACTCTCTGATTTTATAGATGAAGAAACTGAGATGCAGAGAGTGGAAATGAGCTGCTCCAGGGCACACAAGGGATCTAGCCTCTTGTCTGAAACACTGAAACTCAAGCTCAAACCTGCTTATCCATAATTTTTGAGTCCTTTTTAATAAGAAGATCTAAATCCCCTCCACTTTATATAGTATGGCTGCAGTCTTGTCTGGAGGAAAGGGGATAGACAAAATGAACCTTCTAGGGTGGAGTCTGCTATAGTATCTTAGACAATGAAGAACAATGTAAAGAGTCATAGGACCTGGGTTCAAATCCTGCCTCTAATATTTACCACCAGGTTGAACTGGGACATGTTACTTAACCTGCCTAGGCCTCAGTTTCCTAATCTGTAAAATGAAGTTAATGACCTCTAAGTTCTTCAGGGGCTGCAGTTATGCTGTGGCCCATCTTACTAGTGACATTTTCCCTTTTATCTTCCCAGATTCCTGTGGGGAAGGCCCACTAGAATCTGGGCCACTAACAGTGGCAGGCATTCAAACATACATCACCACTCCTTGGGAGAGCAACCAGAGGGAAGCCTCTGTCAGCACAATAGATGCAGTGATTTATGGAGTACTCCTTGTGGGATAACTGGCTTCCTGGTCCACTTTCCTAAAAGTGGAAGGAAAGAGTTTCCCCCAGCATTCCAGAGTGAATCCTGTGCCCAGGGATAGCTCTGGGCAAAATTTGAAATAGGTCAATAATACCCACATTTTTTTTAGCATGCATTTTGACTCTGACATTATCTTCCTCCCTTTCCTCTGCCTACATCGTCCCTACCTTTCTCCATGCTCTCCAGGCTTTTTGGCACAACTCAAAAGTCTTTCCTCACCACCAGGGGAATGACCAACTTTTCCCACAGACCTCAGAGAGCACGTTGTTCCATTCTAATAGATTCAACCGATTTTATCATGTATTATCTGGGTACTGCATTCGATCTATTTATGTTTCTATCCATGAATGTGTCATAATATCCTACTAGAATGAAGATTCCACGAGGACAGGGACCTGTTAAATTTTGTAACTCTATTAACCCCTTGCATTCCATGCCTGGAACCAATAATAATTGGTTCAATTATTGGTTAACTAAAACTAATCTGTTAATTAATAAGTTAATTAACAATTAATAAATGGGTTGATAATTGATTGTTAGGGCCAACTAAGTGGTACAGTGGATCGAGTGCTGGGCCTGGAGTCAGGAAGACTTGAGTTCAAGTTTGACCTCAGACAATTAGTAGCTGTGTGACTCTGGTCAAGTCACTTAACCTTGTTTGCCTTGGTTTCTTCCTTTGTCAAATGAGCTACAAAAGAAATGGCAAAACACTCCAGTAACTTTGCCAAGAAAACCCCAAAAGGAACCAGGAGGAGTGTGATGGGACTAAAAATAATTAAATGACAAACAAATTAATTGTTAGATTAATGCTTGACATCTCCAAGGAGGATTTACATTTTATAAGAGGACCATCACCTTGCTTTAAAGGACAAGGCTGGCCAGAAAGGATGAGGAATTATTTTCCGACTGCAGGCTTCAATTTTCTCATCTATAAAATAGAGGGATTGCAACAGATAGTCTCCGAAACTCCTTCTTACTTTAACAACAACCCATTCTATGTTCCAAGGTCACTTTCATTTCTAACCTTTTATGTGCTAAGCCTGGTCCTATCTGCCTCTGACATTCTATGTTCTAAGTTCTAAAGTCCCATCTACTGTTCTACATTCTTATCTACTTCTTACATTCTTGGTTCTAAGATCCATTCTAGCACTGACAATCTATGTTTTTAAATCCTTTTCAGCCTTGGCATTATGTTTTATATTCTAATATCCATCTCCATCCTTAGCTCATTCTGTCCCCAACTCCATCCTATCTACCCTTCATGGCCCATTTGCCATTCCAACTTTAATATTTTGATTTGACTTATGAAGGGAGTGGCTCAGAGAAAATGCAAATGAGGCATTTTATAGTTCTCTTTTCAATTGTCTGGTGTCTCTTTCTAGACAAGGGTAGCTTTTGGTTTAGTACCTCCCTCAGGTAGGGGATCTAGCCTACAGATCTTCTTTTGTCTTCCTGCCCAGAGTTTTTTCATAGTATCTAACCACCTCAAAGGTGCTAAGCAAGTCAGGCATGTTCTCACCACATTGGGAAAATATTTCCTTGAGCTCATCTCTTTGAGAGGGCTCAGCTTCAGGCAGTGACTGTTTTTTTGTCTTAAGCTCCATAACCAGCCATTGGCGTGTTGTGAAAGAGGTGGTTTGCTTTGGAGACTTTCTACCTTACCTTTCAGGACCTATGGAGGAAAAGTTCGCTTCCCATTGGTGGAAATTAACTACTATTATCATTGTGTGGCTAAGGGATTTATTTTCCCTTTTGTATATCTGTGCTAATATGTGGCCTTCTCCTTACTCTTCCTGAGTAAATTATCAAAGACAACTTGGGAAGTGAGCATCATTGGAGATCTGTTCCAAGAGAGTTTTAAAACAATTATTTATTATTCAATCCGAGAAATATCAAGACATATGAACTGTCTGTGCACAAAGCACAGAAAAAGAGGAGTGTATATGAAGCTGTCAATCTCTTATTATGTACAACTTGTATTTTTAAATATATAAGAAACTGGAAACTATTTAGGTTCGAGGGCTATCCTATTTGTCAATGGTTCCCTCTGAACCTTTCTTCTGTTCTCTTCTGCATGTATGTTAAAAAATGCTTTAATGATATTTTTATTTCTCTTTTTCTTCTTTTTTTTAAAAAATGTGGTCACAATCACTAGCCCCCTTTCTTCCCCAATATCTTTTCCATTAAGAAAACCTTCTCCCTTGTAGCAATTATTCACCATCAAGCAAAACTAATGTATATATTGGCCACTTTTGAAAATGTATGTCTCATTCAACACCTTTTTAAAAATATCCTTATCAATACTAAATATTGGTTCCAAGGCAAAGGAACTATAAGGGCTATAAAATTGGGGTTAAGTGACTTGCCTGGGGTCACATAGCTCAGAAGTGTCTAAGACCATATTTAAACCCAGGACCTCTTGTCTCCAGGTCTTTTCTCCATGCCTAGCCACCTAGCTGTTCCTCATTCTGCACCTCTAATAAATTACATCTCTATCACGAGATTGGTAAAATGCTTCATTATCTACCCTCTGGATTATTATATTGGTCATTATATTGGTCATAGCTCTTAAGTCTTTTAGGGTACTTTTGTTTTTATAGTTTTGTAATAATAATAACAGTTAACATTTATATAGCTCTTACACCAGGCACTGTGCTAAGTGCTTTAAAATTATTATGTCATTTGATCTTCACAACAACCTTGAGATGTGGATGCTATTATTATCTCTATTTTGTAGATAAGGAAACTGAGGCAAACAGGTGCTAAGTGGCTTGTCTGGGGTCATAAAGCTAGTAAGTATTTGAGACTGGAGTTGAATTCAGGTTTTTTTGACTCTGGGTCCAGCACTTTATACACTGTACCACTTAGTTGTACTCATTGAATACATTTCTCTCTTGGGTCTAGTCAGTTCATTCTATATTATTTGACAAGTCTTTCAAAGTGTCTCTCAGTTTATCCTTTTCATCATTTCTTGTAGCATAATACTATTTCATTAATTTATATACCATAATTTGTCCAGTCATTACTCAAATGATGAATACCCTCTTAGTTTATAATTCTTTTGCTATATTAAAAAAAAATGTGAGAAGGGCTATGCAATTGGCGTTGTGACTTGCCCAGGTTCACATAGTCAGGAAGTACCTGAATCTAGATTTGAACCCAGTTCCTCCCAACTTTGCAATTTTACTTTGAAAAATCATTTTTGTCAATTACTTTTTATGAAGAAGCATCTCAGAGTTTTCTTCAATGTATCTTATTATTAATAATTATTTTATATGTCTTTATTCTGTGGCTATGGATAGATTTCCTTTTTTTCCCTTTAGTCTTTCTTGTTTATATTCTTTTCCACATCTTTTGGGGAATGACTCTTGTTCTTTTATATATGAATCGGTTATCTATATGCTAGATATAAAAGAAACTTTCTACAAATATGCTTTCTCACTGTACTATTTGCTATTTTAACTTCATTAATTTCACCTGTCAAAGCATTTCAATTTTATGGAATCAAAATTATCCATCTTATTTGTTGAGAGCCTTTCTAGAAAGCAGTGTTGTATAGTGGAAAGAAAACTGATTCTGAAGTCAGTGGTCTTGGGTCCAGATTCTGGGGCTTCCTACCTGTGTGAACTGGGGAACTTCACGTTAGCCACTCCTGGCCTCTGATAGGTCAGGAACATGTAAACAGTTGGATATGACGCATTCAAAGTTTTCCTATAGCTTTAAATTGATGATATTGTGATATTTGTTTAGCAAAAAAACTTTTCAACTATAGAAGCAAAAGTTATATAATTTTCTGCTCCTCTTATTGATTTCTCTCTTCATTTGAAGCTTATTATGATATGAAGTATGAAGTAACAGTCAAAACTTTATTTCTTTCAGATCAGTTTCAAGTTTTCCTAGCAGGTTTTGTCTAATAGAGCATACTTGCTGCAGTAGTTGGGGTCTCTGGGTTTATTAAAAATGGTGCTACTACTAATTAGTTTATTTGTTTCTAATATGCCACATATTAATCTAATTCCATTGTTCAGCTTTTCTATTTTTTAACCAGTACTAAAATGTTTAGATATCTGCTTTGTAGTATTCTTAGAGATTTCATTCTGCTACATTCTTTTCCTTCTCACTGTTTTTGTTTTTTCATTATTTACCTTGAAATTCTTGACTTTTTCTTCCTCCAGGTGAATTTTATTTTTTATGAGTTTTTCGAACTATAAAGTAACTCCTGGGGAGTTTGATTGGCATGACACTAAGCAAATTAGTTTAGACATTGTTGTCATTTTAAATCATATAGGTATGGCATCAACCCTGAATAATTTATTTTTCTCCAGTTGTTCAGCTCTGCTTTTATTTCTGTAAAGAATTATTTGTAGTTGTTTCCATAAAGTTCCTGTGTGTGTTTTGGTAGGTAGAGCCTCCAAATATTTCATATCTTTTACAGTTATTTTGCATAGATTTTTTCTTTCAGTTTCTTCTGGCTAGGTTTTTTGGTGGGGCAATACAAGGTTCCCCAGAGTTTTAATTCTGTTCAGAGCAATTTAAGCAAAAATTAAAAGCAAATTAAACAAAACTATCTAAAAATACAGCTATTTAAGCTTAGTTTAAAACTGTACAACAATTTTTGAGATACCCTGTATAATGAAGGGACGATGATTTGTGTAGTTCGGCTTTATGTACAGTTACTTTGCCTTTGCTTCAGATAATTTCTTAATTAAATTTAGGATTTTTCAAGAAAACCATAATAACATCTGCAAAACCAGATGATTTTGTTTCCTCTTTGCCTATGTGCTAGGTTGCCAGGTGACATAGTAGATAGAGTGATGGGCCTAGAGTCAGGAAGACCTGAGTTCAAATCTTGCCTTAGATACCTATAAGATGGGCATATCACTTAGTCTGTTTGCTTCAGTTGGATCAACTGTAAAATGAAGATAAATACAGCACCTATCTTGCAGGAATATTATGAGGATGAAATGATATATCACATTTGTAAAATGCTTAGCATAGTGGCCATGATATAAATACTTATTTCCTTATTCTTTCCTCCTTACATTTCCCTTAATTTATTTTTCTTGTCTCATTACTGTAACTAGAATTTCTAGAACTATATTAAATAATAGTAATGATAGACATTTTGCTATACTTTTGATCCTATTGGAAAAAGACTAATATTTCTCTATTATATGTAAAATGATAGACCTTAGTTTTATGAAGATACCATTTGCCAGGAAAAGTTTATTTGAGCTTTTGTTTTTAAGTAATTTTTTGAAATAAAAATGTGTGTTGTAATTAAACAAAAGTTTTTTTCTATACTTATTTATATGCAAATATAGGATTTTTTTCATGGTTTCCTATGTAGTATGTTCTATGTGCAGTTTTCTTAATATTAAATCAATCTTGCATTCCTGGGCCAAGTACAATAGGTATAATATATAATATATAATATAATGTATAATATTTTAAATATTTGTATAATAAAATGACCTAGTAGGATCCCTCATTTTCTTATATTTGCAAACAACTTATATAATATTAGAATTAATTAATCTTTGAATGTTTAATAGAATTTACTTAATCCTAGTCCTTTTATTCATTCAGGAGTGCATTTATGGCTTGTCAGTTTCTTTTATATGAGACTCAGCTATTTAAATTCTCCAATTTAAAATCATATTAACATAGGCATTTTATAATTTCATAATTATTTCCCCATTTCATTCATTTTCAATTTTGTTATATAAAATTATATAATTGGTAAAATGAATTTCTAATAATTTCCTTTATTAGATCTTCCTTTCTTCTGAACACTTTTTTTCATATCAACATATCCTTTCATATCCTCTCTTTTCCCATCAAATTAACTAATGACATCTATTTTATTGTTCAGTTGTACTTGACTCTTTGTGACCCCATTTGGGGTTTTCTTGACAAAAATAGAGTGTTTTAGCATTTCCTTCTCTAGCTCATTTTACAGTGGGGAAACTGATGCAAACAGGATTAAGTGACTTGTCTAGGGTCATGCAGTTATTAAGTATCTGAAGCCATATTTGAGCTTAGGAAGATGAGTCTTCTTTACTCCAGGTTTGCTGCTTTTTCTGTTGCACAATGAAGTTGCCCTATCTACTTCATTAATCAACCTCCCTTCCCCATTTCAAAGAAAACCAACTTCTATTTTGATTTATCAGTTCAATTTGTTTTGTTTTGTTTTTGCTTTTGCTTTCAGTTTTGTTCATTTCTTTTTTAGGAGATAGTTCAATGAATTAGGGCTACTCTAGTCATCTCTGTCTTACAAATAAAAGAAGAGCTATAGTTGAACTGTAGAGAGGAAACAGAAATTTACCAAGAGATCCAATATGGAACAATGAGGTTATCATCCAATTATAGAATGCCAGCACTAGAAGAGACTTTAAAGCATAGAATATAGAATGTTAGAGCTAAAAGGAATCTTGGAGATAATCCAATATAAACCCCACATTCTATAAAAGAGGAAATGGAGATCCTTCAAAGGGAAGGTTTTTTTTAAGTTATATTGATGCCTTTTTTATACCACAGCCACATCCCAATATACCTCACCCACTTTATTGAATCCTCTCTTTCTACAAAGGAAAACAGTGAAAGGAAAGCCAGCTGAGAACAAAACTTCATCTGACAACATGCAACATTCTATTTCCCATAATTCATCACTTCTCAGCTGAGAGAAGAGAAGAGTATTTCATTATCCGTTCTCTGGGTCCAAGATTAGTCAGTGAAGTTAGTCTGAATTCAGCTGCCTCTTAGTATTGTTATTTTACTGAAATTCTTGTAGTCGTGTGTATTGCATCTTGGTTCTGCTTTCTTCATTCTGGGAATATAGTAAACCACTCTGGGTTTCTTTTTACAGATATACTTTCAACATATGGGCCTCTGTTTCTTCATCTATATAAGGGTTTTCTGAGTTCCTTTCTAGTTTCAATCTATGAGCCTATATGTTTTCCCAAATTTTTTCTGAATTTATCATATTTATTTTTTCTTATAATAATATTCCACTATGTTTACAAACTATAATTTATTTATTCATCACCAATTAATGGTGACTTGCTTTGTTTCCAGTTCTTTGCTATTACAAAAATGCTGCCATAAATAGTTTTGGTGAATATAGGGGCCTTTAAAATGCTTTTGGTGAGTCGGGGCAGCTGGGTAGCTCAGTGGAGTGAGAGTCAGGCCTAGAGACGGGAGGTCCTAGGTTCAAACCCGGCCTCAGCCACTTCCCAGCTGTGTGACCCTGGGCAAGTCACTTGACCCCCATTGCCCACCCTTACCACTCTTCCACCTATAAGACAATACACCAAAAAGTAAAAGGGTTTAAAAAAAATGCTTTTGGTGAGGACATAGCTTTTCAAGAGTTATATTACTGACTGGAATGAAAGGCTTCCCTGCCTAGAAATTTTGCTTTCTTTCCCTAGAACACATTCCCGAGGGGTAGGGATGAAGGGAATTTGGTTGGTTGAGTAGTCTAAAAGGTCTTTAGTACTAGGAAAACAATTTATAAAATGAAAAGAGATCTGTACAAGTTAAACTACCAAAGGATTATTTTATAGGACCAGGAAAAAATAATAGAATTCCTATGGAACAGAAGGTAAGAGCATTGAAGGTGATAATGAAAAAAAAGATAGAAAGACAGGAATATAGATCTCAAACTGAACTACAAAACAATAATCATTAAAAAACAATTTGGTATGGTTAAAAAGTAGAGCAGTTGATGAGTCAAGATAATCTGTGATTCGTCCCAAATCTTAGAAAAGAAAAAAAATCTGTGTTCTGACAATTTGTCAGCTTTATGATTCTAAAATGTGCAGGGAGAAAAATATTTTTAAGTGCCTGATTACCAAGGACTATAATGGGAAATTAGAGATACATAGATAAACAAGGCAGAATCAGAGTTAGAGTTGGAAAGGACCTTCAAGGCTATCTAGCCTAACCCATGCCTGGACAAAAATTCTCTCTCTGGAGTACATGATAAGTGGTCTTCCAAGGTCTGTATAAAAATCTATAGAAAGGAGCAAAGACTACCCCTCTGAAGCAGCCCATCCCACTTTTGGAAAGATTAGACTGTGAGAAATTTTTCTTATGAAAAACCTAAATGTATATCTCTCCTACTTTTGGGTCAATGAAGTATGCATTTCTTTCTTTTTTTTTTAGACCCTTAACTTCGGTGTATTGTCTCAGGTGGAAGAGTGGTAAGGGTGGGCAATGGGGGTCAAGTGACTTGCCCAGGGTCACACAGCTGGGAAGTGGCTGAGGCCGGGTTTGAACCTAGGACTTCCCGTCTCTAGGCCTGACTCTCACTCCACTGAGCTACCCAGCTGCCCTCCAGTATGCATTTCTTAAACACATATATACCAGGCACTGTACTAAATGCTTTACAAATACTACTCAATTGATCCTCACTAAAATCCTGGAAGGCAAGTACTATTATTATTTTCCTCTTATAGTTGAAGAAACTGAGACAGACAAAGGTTAAGTGACTTGCCTAGGGTCACACAGCTAGAAAGTATTTGAACTCAGGTCTTCCTGACTCTAGGCTCAGTGCTCTATCCACCGTGTCACCTAGACTTTTACTCATTTCCCTTTTTTTTCCCCTCTGAGGGCCAACCAGAATAAAGCTGATCCTTCTTCTCTGGGACAACTATTGAAGTTGTCAAATATTTGAAGACAGCTATAATGTGTCCTCTCCATCTCCTTTGTTCAAAGGTAAATTGACCTTCAGGCTGTTAACATCCTGCTTATTCTCCTCTGGACAGTATCCAACTTCTTATTGTCTTTCCTCATATGTGGTGTATAGAACTAACACAAAAAACTAGATATGGTCTGACCAGGATAGATTAAAGTGACACCATTATCTTCCTAGTCCCAGACACTTTTCCTGTCTTAGTGCAATTTAAGAATACAGTTGCTTTTTTTTGATTGTTGTTTCTACATTATAATTTTGGTTGATATTGAACTTGTAGTCCCCTAAAAACCTCATGTCTTTTTTTTAGGCAACCTGTAGATGGAAAATTCTTACTCAGCTTAAATTTGTGAAGTTGATTTTTTAAACCCAAGTGTAATATTTTTACACTTATCCCTATTAAATCTCCTCTGATAGTGGCAATGTTGCATAGTGGATAGGGCACTGGGTTTGGTATCAAAAAGGTCTGGATTCAAATCTTTCTTCTAATGTTAAACAAAAACAGACCAAAAAACTGCAAGAAAAATGAATAAAGGGGAAAAAATAAGCTGTGATCTGCATCCAGAATCTTATCAGTTTTTTCTCTGCAGGTGAATAAGCACTTTTCATTATGTCTTTCAGAATTAGACAGGAAGTCCTGGATTCAAATCTGGTCTTAGACTCCCTAGCTATGTGATCCTAGGCATGTCATTTAACCCCAATTGCCTATTCCTTACACTCTTTTGCCTTACAGTTGATATTTAGTATTGATTCTAACAGAGAAGATGAGTCTTTATTTAAAAAAATCTCCTTTAGAATTGTCTTGGATCATTGTATTGCTAAGAATAGCTAAGTCGTTAATCATATTACAATATTATTGTTACTGTATACAATTTTCTTCTTCACTTCACTTTGTATCAGTTCATATAAGGCTCCCTATGTTTTTTAAACCCTCCTGCTCATCATTTCTTATAGTGCAACACAATTCCATCATAATCATATACCACAACTTGTTAAACTATTCCCCAATTGATAGGAATCCCCTCAATATCCAATTCTTTACCACAAAAAAAGTTGCTATAAATATTTTTGTACATGTCAGACCTTTTCCTTTGATCTCCTTGGAGGTACAGACCTAGGTAGTATTGGTGAGTCATAGAGTATGGACAGTTTTATAGCCCTTTGGGCATAGTACCAAGTTGCTCTCCAGAATGATTGGATCAGTTCACAACTCCACCAATAGTGCATTAGTACCCCAATTTCCCCACATCCCTTCCAACATTTGCTATTTTCCTTTTTTGACATATTAAATAATCTGATAGGCATGAGGTAGTACCTCAGAGTTTTCATATGTATTTCTCTAATCAATAGTAATTTAGAGCATTTTTATATGACTATAGAGAGCTTTGATTTCTTGTACTGAAAATTCCTGTTCATATCCTTTAACCATTTATCAAATGGGGAATGACTCTTATTCTTATAAATTTGATTCAATTTTCTAATATTTGAGAGATGAGTCCTTTATCAGAGAAACTTGCTTTCCCCCATTTGTCCCCACAATGTCTTGCTTTTCTTTTAATCTAAGCCACATTGGTTTTGTTTGTGTTAAAATTCTTTTATTTAATGTAATCATAATTACTCATTTTACATACTATAATGCTATCTCTTTTTTGTTACCAATTCTTCCCTTACCCATAAATCTGACTACTAAAAATATTTCATGCTCTACCAATTTGCTTATGATATCATCCTTTATCATGTATCCATTTTGATCTTTGATGGTGTCAAATACTGGTCTATATCTGGTTTCTGTCAAAGTGCCTTCTAGTTTCCTAGCAATTTTTATCAAATAGTGAGTTCTCATCCCAAAAGTCTTGGTCTTTGCATTTATCAAATACTAGATCACTATGATAATTTACTACTGAGTATTATGTACCCAATCTATTCCGCTGGTCCACTACTCTATTTCTTGTCCAGTGTCAGATTGTTTTTGTAATACAGTTTGAGATCTGGTAGTACTGAACCACCTTCTTTCCCATTTTTTTCATCAATTCCTTTGATATTCTTGATCTTTCATTTTTCCAGGTGAAAGCCATAGAAGGACCAGCCCAGGAACACACAGTTAATAAGTGTCTAGGGCTGGATTTGAACACGGTTCTTCTTGACTCCAGGTGCTCTATTCATTGTGCAACCATTTGCCTCTAAGAAATATTTACTGAGTTACTTAACTGGATTTTGCCCTGGTGGTGGAAAGTATGCTCAGAGTGAGAAGACTGGCTGACTCTGATCCTCACTTTCTGTGAGACTAGGCAAATCACTTAAATTCTCTGGTCCCAAGTAAAGGGGTCTAAATAAATAAATAAATAACCTTTTAAGTTGCCTTTCAGCTCTAAATTGGTGATCCTGTATACGTTCCAAGAGGTTCAGAACAGGAAGCTTGGTCACAGCAAATCATGAAGCTATCTCCTAAGGCATGTAAGTAGTTGCGATGTGTGTCGGTGGAAGAAGTGAGATCAACTTTAAAAACTCAGAGTTACAGAGTTACCTTATAGGCTTTCAAAGGATGTTATTGGTTTTCTTGTTATTGGTTTTACCCCATGTAAGTGTGTATTGTAACTGTGCTTCTTTTCTCTAAAGATAGATTTTTTTTCGGTTTACAAATGAAAGCTCCTTAAGAGGAAAGATTGCTATATTTTGATTTATTTATCAATAAATAAATCTTCTTTTCTTTTCTTTTTCTCTCCAGCACTTAGTATGGGGCTTCACACATATTAGGGGGCTTAATATATATTAATTGACTGATTGACATGTACTTATGGGTCCTTAAGAAGGTGGGTAATGCAGAAGATCAAAAAAAAAAAAACCACAAACACTTTAGGGTTTTGAGATTTCATAGCACCACACAATTGTGAAATTTCAGAGTTGGGAGCCACTGTGGAGGTCATCTAGTCCAATCCATATCCCTCCAGAAATCCTGCCCCAAACATTCTGAATTGATGATTAGCCAGTCTCTGCATGAAAATCTCTAGAGACAACTGGCTGCTCAGTGGATAAAGATCTGGGTCAGGAGTCAGGAAGACCTGAGTTCAAATCTAGTCTTTGACTCTTACTAGTTGTGTAATCTTGTGCAAGTCATTTAACCTCTGGCTGCCTTAGTCTCCTTTACTATATAAAGGGCAGCTGGGTGGCCCAGTGAATTGAGAGCCAGGCCCAGAGAGGGGAGGTCTGACCTCACACACTTCCCAGCTGTGTGACCTTGGGCAAATCACTTAACCCCCATTGCCTTACCACTCTTCTGCCTTGGAACCAATACACAGTATTGACTCCAGGACGGAAGGTAAGGGTTAAAAAAATGGGAGTAATAATAGCCACTACCTTCCAAGTTTGTTGTGAAGATAAAATGAGATATTTATAAAATTTCTTGCACAAAGTAAATGTTTATTAATAATTCCTTCCTTCTAGTGATTCAGTGGAGTCTATTCATTCCACTTCTAGATGATTCTAATGTCTAGGAAGTTTTTCCTTATTTAAAATGAAGTTTGCCCAGGCTTGAGTTCTACTCATATTATTGTTCTATGTCTATACCTTCTTAAAAGAATTTAACATTTACAGTGAGGCCCTTTGATTATTTGGAAACCTAAAGGAAGGATTGTTAGTGTTTCAGGGCAATTATGGATTTAGATCTGTGCTTAGAAGATGACATAGGAGCTATAATATCAATTAGAAAATCAAACCTTTTCCCCACTACCACCTGTATGGCCTTGGGCAAGTCAATGAATGTCTCTGGGCTCCAGTTTCCTGATTTGTAAAATGATGGGGTTGGAGTATATAGCCTCAGAGGTCCCTTGCAGTCCCAGTGTTATTATTTTATGATCCTATGGCACTTTGTGTCTGGGGGCTAAATGGATCCCAAAGCAGGGACTATGGCTGAATCTGCAGGAAATCATTAAAGGAAAATTGAGGTTCACAGAGGCAGAGGAGCCATGCTGGTTGACTATTTGGGAGTCAAAGAAATTACTTGAGTGTCAAGAGCTTTGATTAGCAGGGGGTTAAAAGCCAAAGATGATGATAGTAATGATGATGACATTTATGTAGCAGGTTCTATGTGCCAGGCACTGTGGCAAGAGCTTTGCAATTATCATCTAATTTGATACTCCAAACCATGGGAGATAGGGCTATTATTATCCTCATTTTGTAGAAGAGGAAATTGAGGCAAACAGAGATTAAGTGACTTGTCTAGGGGCGCACAACTAGTAAGTGTCTTAGGTCAGATTTGAGCTCAAATACTCCTGACACCAGGCATGGCAAAAATATCAAGAAGATACCTATTTGCCTTAAATAACTTCAAATTATCATGCTTACATGATCTCTATCCCAAGGTACAAATGAGATGCCATACAGAAATTGCTTTGCTGAAGTACTATATAAATGTTATTTGTTATTATTATTGAAACTACATGCAGATATATTTGCTAATCTCCTAATTTTGAGGAGATGTAGTCAATTGAAGGCTAGGAGGCACATAGAGATAGAGAGCCAGAGTCTGGAGTCAGGAGGCCTTCTCTTACTGAGTTCAAATATGGCCTCAGATACTTACCAGCTGTGTGACTGTGGACAAGTCACTTAACCCTGTTTGCTTGGGTTTCCTCATCTGTAAAATGAGCCAGAGAAAGAAATGACAAATCTCTCCAATATCTTTGCCAGGAAAACCCAAATAGGGTAATGAAAAGTTGGACGATAAACAGCAGCAAAAATCAGTGGGAAAGCGGGGGCAGCTGGGTAGCTCAGTGGACTGAGAGTCAGGCCTAGAGATGGGAGGTCCTAGGTTCAAATCCGGCCTCAGACACTTCCCAGCTGTGTGACCCTGGGCAAGTCACTTGACCCCCATTGCCTACCCTTACCACTCTTCCACCAAGGAGCCAATACACAGAAGTTAAGGGTTTTAAAAAAAAAGTCAATGGGAAAGATACCGCAGGACTAGAACTTGGAAAATGTTATCTTAATTTTCAAGGAGAGAAAAAAGGTAGATTCTATGTATTTTAGGCCGGTGAACTTAGCTTCAATACCTGGCAAAATTCTTCAGGACAATGTCTTTTTGAAGAAATGGCCAATGAGTACACGATGAAAAGGGGTGATCACTGTGAGCCAGCATGGAGTCATCAAGAAGGAGTCATGCCACAGTAACTTCCATTTCCTTTGTTGAAAGGGTTACTAGGCTGGTAGACATCATAAATCTAGGTTTTAGCCACATCACTCATGTTATGATCTATCTTCCACTTAGCTGCCAAAGAGATATTTGTAAAGTATAAGCTTAACCTTGTAACTACCCTGCTTTAACAGCCCCCAATGGCTGGCTCTCTATTGCCTCTAGGAGAAAAATATAACCTTTTCCAATTGTCATTTGAAATCCTTCAGAATCTGACTCTAAAACTACCTTTTCAGGTTTATTTTATATTACTCTCTTCTATATTCTCTATGGTCTAGACAAACTGGTCTACCTTCTAGGATCTATCTCTGAATCTTCCCATTCTATATATTTGCAAGGGCATGGAATGAACTCCCACTTTCTTCTGCTTATTAGAATTCATACTTTTTTCTTCTAAGCTTCTAAGCTCAAGTGCTACCTTCTACATAAAATCTTTCCCAAATACTCTGAAACTTCTAGTGCTTTTCCACTCCTAATTATTGTTGTTTTCTTTCAAATGTATCTGATTCTCCATGACCTCATTTTGGGTTTTCTTGGCAAAGATACTGGAGTGGTTTGCCATTTCCTTCTCTAGCTCATTTTGCCAATGAGTAAACTGAGGCAAAAAAAGATCAAGTGACTTACCCGGGGTAGCTAGAAGTATCTGAGGCTGGATTTGAACTTAGGTCTTCCTGACTCCATCTAACTATTACATTACACTAACTAGCTGCCAGGATCTGTAAGTATTATTTGTTGTCGTTAAGTAATTTCAGTCATGTCCATCTCTTCCTGACCTCTTTTGGGGTTCTCTTGTCAAAGATACTGGAGTAGTTTGCCACTTCCTCTTCCAGTTCATTTGATAGATGATGAATTGAGGCAAATAGTGACTTGCTCAAGGTCCTATAGCTAGTAAATGTCTGAACTCAAGAAGATGTCTTCCTGACTCCAAGTCTGGCACTCTAATATTTTGTCTCTCACTCCAAATTAGCCTGATCCTATAACATCCCAGCAGCCTCTATATTCCAGTCCTCTGCCCCTCTGATTGAATAGTAGAGCCATGACCTCCCAAACCTCCATTTAAGGAGGAAGCTCAGAACATCTCGCTTTCATCTGGCTTCACTACTTTGGGGTATTTCTGACTTCAGTGCTACTCCTCCAGCTTTCAGATTCCTTTGGTGTGTTGTCTTCCTTCATTAAATTGTAAGCTCTTTAAGAGCAGGGATTGTCTTTTTGTATCCTCAGTGCTAAGCATGATTCCTCGCACATAATAGGGGTTGAATAAATATTTATTGATTATGGACTATTAAATTCACTTTGTATATATTTTGAATTTACTTTTATAAGTAGTATTGGTCCCCCCATAAAATGTAAGCTCCCTGAGGGAAGAGACTGTTTTATTTTGTCCCTGTTTCCCTCTTACCTAGCACAAAGACTTGCATAGGTTAGACACCGAATAACTGCTTGATGATTGATTGGTTCTTCTTGCGAACAAGAGGAAGAGACATGATCTGGAAACTAGTTCAGTTACAGGTAGATTTTTGAGCTGATTGAACAAGCTATCTCAAAGAGTACTGATTAATGGAGAAGGTAAGTGGCTCAGTGGATAAAGAGCCAGGCCTGCAGATAGGAGGAACTGGGTTCAAATGTGACCTCAGATACTTACTCCCAATTGCCTATCCCTTACCTTGGAACCTATATTGATTCTAAGGTTTAAAAAAAAGAATACTAATTAATAGATTACTTAAGAGGGTCCCTAGATGAATGTTCCTATCAGTCTCTTTTCAGTTCAATGTATTGAGCAGTGACATAAAAGCACAGATAACTTGTTTATTAAAATTTTAGGTAATATAAAATTAGAAGAATTTATTAATAATTTGATTAGAAAAATCATGATCCCAGAAGAATGGCTCTGGAATCAGAGTGCCTGGGAATTAAATCTCACCTCTGAAATTTACTACCCCTGTGACATTGGGCAAGTCACTTGGTTTCCCTGACCTCAGTCTCTTCATCTATAAAATGAGAGGGTTGGACTAACTAGCACATGAAATGCCTACCAGCTCTAGGTCTATGTTCTATGATTTCGATAGAGAATGATGGACCAAATCTAATAAGATCAAATTTAATCATAGAAATAAAGTCCAACATTTGGCTTCAAAAATACAATGGCATAAATACTGAATGGGGCAGATGTGAATAACTAGCAGTTTGTGTGGAAAAAGCCCCGGGGGAGGGGGTGCTTAGTGTATTGCATAATCAATATGAGTCAACAGTGCCACAGGACAGCTGTGCAATCTTCAACTGCATTAATAAGAGATCTCTCCACAACTAAGGAGGTGATGGTCCTATTGTACTCTGCCCTAGTCTGATTACATCTGGGGTTTCCCATAATGGGGAGGACATTCAGTCTGGTCTTGCAAAGGATGTGCCCAGGCCTGACCTGAGTTAATGCCCATCATTAGTTTACCCCAACCTTGGCATGGCTGGGGTCTGACAGGAATTAGTTCTCTCTGCATGACCTAAAGATCTGTGATTTTTCCAAAGTTTTCTCAAATCAACTTGCACCTATACAAGGTAACTATTGACTTGGGAGCCTGGCGTCCTGGTGTCAGCTGGCCTCCACACCAAAGAATACTGGCTTGGGCGCCTTCTTCTATGATTTCATTGTAAGGAGATGTCTGAGTTAGATGAATGTTAGATGGGCAAGCCAGACCTCCAATGCAATGCCTTGCAAGGCAATTTTTAGGTATAGGCATCTTTTACAACAGTTCTCAGAGTAAAGAATCTTCCATGAGCCACTGTTGATCCCTGATGTTCTGGTGTTGGGGAAGAAGATTTAGTGTAACTGTTTTCATATTGACTGGCCTAGGTGTTGAGAGCTCTCAGACCAGTTTCAGTTTTTATCAGGGACCCAATGACCTTGTCTATTTTCCTCTCCATCCTGTGAAATATTTGGGGAGCAAGGAGATTTGAGGTTATCAGAGGCTCAATAAATATAGGAAGGATGGAAGAAAGAAAGGAAGGAAGGAAGGAAGGAAGGAAGGAAGGAAGGAAAACTTGGTGCATTTGTAGCTAAGTTCAGATATTTCAGAGATCAGTGTCTCTCTAATTACCTTTGAGGGAAGAAAGGAAGGAGGAAAGGAGGGAATAAAGGAAAGGAGGGAGGGAGAAGGGAAAGGAGAGAGGAAGGAAAAAAGAGAGAAGGAAGGGGAGAAAAGGAGAGAAGGGAGGAATGAAAAAGATGCAGAGACCAAAAAGCATCCTTGGGGATCAAAACAACTTGTCAAATAGCAGCTTGATGATTTAAGTACAAATAAATTAGAAACAGATGGATCATATCATCCCCAAAATGATATGAAAATTTCAAAGCAAAGAACCAGAGATTTAAAGCCCAGAATGAGTGATCAGTTTGTCTTGAAATGAATAAATCTGAAAGACAGTTTCTTTCTTTCCAAACTCTATCTCTCCCACTCATTTGTTTCCTTGTAGATTATATTCCTTCCAAAGATACCAAACAAATCACTGAAATTTGAAGGTTCTCTTAGGTTTATCATAGAAAAGACAATTAAAAACAAAACCAAATCCATGTTCTTTAATTCTCATGCATCCTATTTTTTCCAACTTGGAATCCAGTTGATCTTGAAATTTCTAGAGAGCCAGAGGCCCTGGACCAAAAGGAAGCCGGTCCAGAGAAGCTATCCATTAAACAAGGGTTTATTGAGTGGTTTTATGAGCCAGTGCCTCACATACTAGGTAGAAGGGGGATGCTGATGTGTCTGAGGATCATTCTGTTGAATAGTTCAAGTGACAAGACTAGGTGATATCCCAATTAGGGAAGAAATAGAGCCAAAGATGACTGTTAGTAAAGGCTGAAAAACCGAGTTGATTATATAATACCATATGCTAATTCTGCCATATGACTATAATGTATCCTTTTACCTATAAATTTAACTAAAAATATATATATATATATATTTAAAAAGCTTTCCATGAGCTCATTTAGGAAATGGGCTAAACACATAGGAAAACATCCAATAATACAAGGTAGGATATAATGAAGTGCTAAATTTGTGGTTTTGAATGTAAGTGCTATTGAAGATAAGAGATGTATATCAATGAGAGCAGGAGAAGTCAGGGAGTTGCATATAAAAGAGAGAATGAGTTGGGTTTTGAAGAATGGATAGTTTGAGACAGGTTGGGGAGAGAAGGGCATTCTAGTGGAGGGGCAGAGGTGGAGGGATAGGAGAACATGTGTTATTATGGGAAACATGTTATGGAAATCTCAGGATCTTTGGTTTAAAGGTAGGAAGGGCCTTAGAGGTCATTTAGCTCAATGATCTCATTTTATAGATGTGGAAATTAATGCCCCAAAAGGTTCAATAATTTTCTCAAGATCACACAGGTAGCAGTCAGAATTCAAACTCAAGTCCTCTGACTCTAAATGCTTTATTATTTCTATTGAACCACTTTGCCCTGTAATATATAAATGAGTTACAGTTATTATCATTTTTTCTTAACAAAGAGAACTCTTTGAGTTAGAAGAAACCTTAGAAGTTAACTAACTCAGCCTCTCTCTAAACAGGAATGGCATCTATAGTACCTGGCCAGTGGTCATTCTACTTCTACTTAAAGATCTTGACCAATATCATCAGGGCCACCTCCTGAAGCATTCCATCACATTTTATTTTTGTTTGTTTGTTTAAGATGAGTATCTTTAACTCACCTAACCTGGGAGTACAGTAGTCACTCACTAGATCTGATCCCACTGATCACTGATGAGCATGGGAGCTTTGACCTGCTCTATTTCCTATGTGGTTGACTTGCCCACTCTACAAGTTTTACAACCAAAGGCAGCCTGGTGGCCATGCTCACTCCTCAGGGTTTACCATATTAGTAAATTGGACTTGGTTGAGATATCCAGAAGACTTTATCACATTGTAGCTCAGAACTCCAGAGCTCATGCAATCCTCTCACTTCAGCCTTCCCAGGGGCTCTCTCTGTTAAGAGATGTTCCTAAGATTAAGTGAAAATCTGTTTCTTTGTCATTTTACTTAGTTCCTACTATTAGACAATGAGCTAGGCATGCTTGTGGGCATTGGGACTTCCTGATTAGATTAGAGGATAAACTTTTAAACCCTCAAAAGTTTTTCATTTCTATATAATTGTCACGTTGGTTGAAAAATTATATCTTTCCTATTCATTAGCTAGATCCCCTGAGGATTTCTGTAAGTATAATTTTGAGAGTCTTGTTCAAGTTTTTTTTTGTGTAGATAAACTATTTATTAAGCACTTAACAGTGTCCAGCTCATGTACTTAAATGTAGTGAGGCAATCTTTAAGTCTTCCTCTCAATCTATGATCCTATGATTCTATAACTTATTCAGAAGTATTCTATGCTTCAACCTGAGACTGACTTTCATTATAATTACAATAGAAAAAATTATATTTTACACTAGAAGTGAATGAAACAGGATTCCCCTGGACCTTTTGTAAATAGGAAGGTTTTCCCCAGCTCACCCACCAAGGCCACTGTAGCGTCTTAGTCACATGAAAGGGAGAGAAAATTGAGTCAGTCTGTGTTCCTCCCAATTGTTATTTGGTTGTTTTTCAGTCTTATTCTACATTACCCCACTGGAGTCACTTGCTATTTCCTTCTCTAGCTAGTTTGACAGATGAGAAAAATGACGTAAGCAGGGTTAAATGACTACCCAGGGTCATATAACCAATAAGTATCTGAGATCATATTTGAACTCAAGAAGATGAGTCTTCCAGACTACAGGTCTGGCATTCTATCTGCTGTGCTACCTAGCTGTCCCTGCCTTCCCATAGCCCTCACCAGAACCAGGGTCAGAGATTATCAGCCTAAAGTCATAAATTGGGCAAATTGGAATTTCTTTCTTTAAGTGCCAAGGGGCAAGGCCCTCATAGTAATTCATTCAACAGGAATGCTGGATTTTCTTTGAGTTGGAAAAAGGCAACAGTTAGACCAAGCCCAAGGACCAAACTAGGGATCAGGTGACTTTTGGTGAACTAGAAGTTACATTTAGGGCCATTTAGGGGGCCTCCTAGGTGATGTATTTTTTTAAAGAGTCAAGAATATTTTATATACCAAAGTAAAGTAAGTATGCTATAGTGGAAAGCAATAGATTGGAAGACAGAATTCTCCATTCTAATTCTAGTTTGGTGATTTACTACCTGTGGACTTCAGTTTTTTCATTTGTTCTTAACTCAAGAGTTCTTAACTTTGAGTCCATGTACTTGTTTTAAAAAAGTATTTTGATAACTATATACCAAATAGAATTGGTTTCTTTTGTGATGCTATGTGTTTTATTTTATTTAAAAACATTATTCCAGGATGGGATACATAGGTTTCACTAGAATGTCAAAAGGCTCTGTGACATTGAAAGATTGAGAATTTTTGTGTAAAATGAAGCGTTTTCACTAGTCAAGGACCTAAGAGTTAGAATTTGAGAACTGGAAGGGACTCTAAGGTCATCTAATCTCCTGTCTCATTTGCTAGTTTGGGGAAGTGAGATATATATACAAAGGCTAAGTACAGCTATCTAGTGGCAGAATCATGATGAATTCCAATTCTAAAAGCCTGATCTAAAACCTATGTTTGCCCCTGCCACTGATAGTCCACTGAAAAATCCAGAGAGTAGTGAATGACTCCCTGGAGGGCCATTAGAATACCTTACTTGCCACCATAACTTCACATTCATTGTTGTTGATTTTTTCACTCCAACTGACTAGTACAGTGGATAGAGCACAGGGCTTGAAGTCAGGAAGACTGAGCTTCTTTCCGAGTTCAAACCTGACCTATGTGACCTTAGGCAAGTCACTTATCCCTGTTTGCTTCACTTCCTCATCTGTAAAATGAGCTGGAGAAAGCAAAGGCCAACCACTCCATTATCTCAGCCAAGAAAACTCTAAATGAGGTCACAAAAATTGGACATAACAACAACAATTCATGGAAATGGATTCATTTATTCATTCATAAGCTACTTTTTGAATGAATATGCCAGGCACTGCTCTTGGAGAGATCTGTTTGAGGGAGTCAAAATAACAATAACAATTCAAATTTCTATATTGTTTTAAAGTTTACAAAGCACTTTGCTCACAGCCATTCTATGAGGCAAGAAGTTCAATTAGGTAGTAGAAAGAATGCTGAACTCAAGATAGAATCCAAGCTCAGTTACTTGTTAGGGATGTGACCATGGGGGAGTCCCTCAAATCCATATGTAAAATGAAGAGATTGGATTAGAAAACTTCTAAAAGTCCCTCTAAGCTCTATATCTTTGGTCCTATATTCCCATTTTATAGGTAAAGAAACTAGGGCTTAGAAGATGAAGTCATTGTCAACATGATCATTTTCAGTAGTGTTAGAGAGAAGGTAGCTCGGTGGCTCTGTGAGTAATCTGGGTCTTTCTGGCCTCAGACACTTACTAGCTGTGTGACTTTGGACAAGTCACTTAACCTTTGTTTGCCTTAGTCTACTGGAGCAGGAAATGGCAAACCACTCCAGTATCTTTGTCAAGAAAAAAATCCCATGGACAATATGGTCTACAGGGTCACAAAGAGTTGGACATGATTGAATGACTGAGAATAACAAAAAAGTGTTAAGTCAGTAACTGAATCCATGACTCTTGCCTCTAACTCTACACCACAATAGAGATAATTCTAAGGAACAAAAAAAAAGCAAAGATGGCACACACATTGGTTTTCACTGGTTAGTGGACCAGTAGCCCCTTTGGATGATTTGTCTCCCCTACTTTGGCACTATTTGCCAGAGCTGCTGCCAGCCACCTGTGGTGCAAATGAGCCGCCAATACCCCACTTCACCCCCAACTTCCCCAAAATGTCAGAAATCAAAAGGTATCAGCTTTTCTCCCACCTCTGCAATTTCACCTAATAACAGGAAAGAGTTTCCAACCCTGGGCGTACCAGAGACCAGAAAGTTGGCTAACCCCCAGTCCTTGGGTAAACACTATAGTATTGTTTATGTTTTAGAAGACTGTCACTGTTATTCAGGTGAGAGTATAGCTCTGCACTGGTTCCGGTGAGAAGAGCTTGGCTGAAAAGTCCAAGGAAAGGCAGAACTTAAAACAAAATACCTACAAGAAAAAAAAATTCCCAGAGGCTCCCTATGCTCTATGTTAATTGCAATATAAGCAGCCTATTTTCCCACCCCAATACAGGGACTTCATGGCTAGCCTTTCCACTTTGGGAAAGAAAAAGAAAGGTTGGCATGAGCATCTCCTCTGGCTTGATGCTGGCTTGCCCTCCATTGTCTTTTGCTTTTGCTCCATGTAGACCAGAACCCCAGGAGGAATTAACCTTCAGAGAAGCTGAGTCATTGATCTTCAGTAAGTAGGTTACATCCGGTCTGTTAGAGGGTTTAGCTCATCTGGGTATTGTGTGTAAATGCAATGTTTTGTGGAAACTTTGTGGTTGAAGAGAACTGTAAACATATTTTGTTGAATCTGAATAAGCACCAGTAGCTATTGTGACTTCAGTTCTGCTTGAAGGGGCACTTGAGTTTCTAACTTTTGCAAAGGCTTAACTGAAATCCATTTTTGTTTTGTTTTTCAGTTCTGGAGAACTAAGACCTTAATAAAAAGGAATAGATGAGTTAGACCAAGGGTGGAAAAGATGGCAGCAGAGAAGTCTCCCACCATCACTCTACCAAACTTGGCATGATGCCAGCCTTTTCACTTCAAAGACCAAGTTGAACATTTTTGTTTGCTCTTCAAGGCTCTTCACTATCCAACCCTGCTCCAACTTTTCAGCCTTATCTCTTATTATTCCCTCTATATACTACCTATGTTCCAGCCAAACTGGACTAGCCCTTTGTCTAAACTGTGCAGACTATTCCCTAGGGGTAGGGGTTTTTCACTCCCTCTTTTTTCTCATCGAATTCTAATTTGTCCTTTACATTTTTAAAAACTCTTATCTTCCTTCTTAGAATCAATACTAAGTATAGGTTAAAAGGAGCAATAAAGGCTAGGCAATTGAAGTTAAGTGACTTGCCCAGGGTCACACAGCCAGGAAGTATCTAAAGTCATATTTGAACCCAGGACCTCCCATCTCTGAGTCCAACTCTCAATCCACCAAGCCACCTATCTGCCCCTGTCCTTTAAATTTCAACTAACATGTCATCCTCAGGAAAGTTTCCCTGATCCCTCCCAATAAGCAACATTTTTCTCCCCTTAACGTCACAAAACAACTCAATTCAAACTTCTTTGTTGTCGTTCTACCTTTGTAGACATCATGGGGTGATGTCTTGACTTGCCCATGAATTGTGGTGTGTATGTAATATCATCTAGCATAGAGTCATAAATCTAGAGCTGGAAGGTCATTGAGCCCAGCACTCTGATTTTTCAGCTGAGGAAGCTGAGACACACAAAGGTTAAGGCACTTGCTCAGTCCCACTTTGGGTTGAAGTCCGTCTTCTGGATCCCAAGTCCCAATGTCCTCTCCTCTTTATCATATCCCTTTCTGAGACTGTGAACTCCCAGAGGGCAGGAAGATCACCGTATCTTATCTTTTGCTTTGTTCCCAGTGTCTAGCACATTGTACTGTACATTGTAAAGGTTTAACAAATGCCTCTTAAGCTCAACCAAATTAAAATGTTTGAGGTGGGAGGATTCTAGATGAAGAGATATACACAAATAGTGAGAGACCAGGAAGGATTCTGGTAGAGCAGGTGTACGAGGCATTGCACAAATGGTAATAGGAGATACTTATTGGCTTATTAATTATAGGATGCCCCATTGATTTTTGTCTCTGGGTGTGGGAGTAGGAAATGGCCATTTAAACAAACAGACCCTATTAAATAATTAAACCCAACAACCAACATCATCATAGGAACACATGTATCGATGAGCCACAACCTCATGAATATAAACACTATTGGGCAAGGAGGAACTGACTCACAAGGTTATTGTGAAGGAAGGAGGTCGCTGAGTTTGAAGTCCTGATCAGACCTTTGGTCTGTGATCCACCCCTCCCTCCCCAAATAATACACCAAAATAAGCAGCTCAGACCACCAGCATAAGAGTTGCCTCTGCTGTTGGCCTTCCTGCAGTATTTAATTATATTTGGGGGATTCAAAATCACAGCCCTTGAGAGCTGGAAAGGGCCACAGAGGCTACCCAGCTCTACCAGGACCTGAATATGAGTCCTCTCTAAAACATACCCAACAAGCGGTCACCCTGTCTTTGCAGGTCTATCATCTTCAAATAAGGAATCCTCTGACTCTCAAAGTAGATCCTAAATCAGGATACGAGAGGTGGAAAGAACAACAAGCATTTATTAAGCACTTACTGTAACATCCATGATCCTGAGAGGGGTTAAAGCTGCACCACAGAATTCCATAGTGCCCCCCAGAACTCCAAGGGAAGGATCATGGATGTTACACTACTATAAGGCAGGTGTTGAGTTAGGCAATGAGGACACAAAGATAAAAATGAAATGGCCCCTGCCCTCAAGTAGCTTACATTTTATAAGGCAGCATTGGTGAGTCTTTTAGAGACTGCAAGCCCAAAGGCATACTCAAGCCACCTGTGAGCCCCCTTCCCCGCCATTACCCCAGAGAGTGGAGGGAGGAAATGGTCACATTGGGCTGCTGGCTGGAGGGATGGGGCATGGGAAGAATGTCTTCCGGGGCTGTAGAGAGTGGAAACATAGCAGATCCCTCCAGTGCATTGAGGCATGTGTATCATGTCCTTGCCAACACGGCTATAGGAAGGCACAACATTATCAACATGCATGCATATTCAAAATAAATATTCATAAAGTAGAACACAAGATAATTTCCAGCAACTGAAGGACCAGGAAAGATTTTATTTATGCAGGAGGTGGTATCTGAGCTGAGCATCGAAGGGTGGTAATAAGGGAAGGCTTGGAGAGATGAGAGACACAGAGGATCATAGATTGAGAGCTAGAAGGAACCTCAGAGTTTATCAAGCCCAACCTTCTCATTTTTCAAATGAGGTTAACTAAGACCTATAGAGGTTAACTGACTTGTCCTGGGTCACACATGTGATAGGTATCTGAAGTGAGACTTGAACCCAGGACTTCTTGACTTCAATCCAATGCTTTATCCTTCCACATTGAACTTGAGGTATTTTCACTTGATCTAAAGGAAGTTTTGGAAACTCTTTTAGACTCAAGTTCCACCTTCTGTAAAAGGCTTTTTTCAAGGCTCTGGAGGAAAGGGAGGGGAGTTAGGTTTTTCTTCTCTAATGCTATTGGCTTGAGCCCCCATTTTCAGATGCCAGTGACTAGTACCCCAGTTCCATTTAACCACTTAACAATCAGCTAACGGGGGAGGGGGGGCAACTAGGTGGCTCAGTGGATTGAAAGCTAAGCTCAGAGACAGGAGATCCTGGGTTCAAATCCAGCCTCAGACACTTTATAGCTGTGTAACCCTGGGAAAATCACTTAACTCCCATTGCCTAGCCCTTATCCCTCCTCTGCCTTGGAACCAATACTTAGTATGATTCTAAGATAAAAGGTGATTTTTTTTAAATTTTATTTTATTTCCCCCACCCCCATGGATACATGGTTCATGTTGTCTCCTTCCCTTCTTCTCTCTCCACTCCCAGAGTTGACAAGCATTTCCACTGGGCTATACATGTATTATGACTCAAAACCTTTTTCCATATTATTCATTTTTGTAATAGAGTAACCCTTTAAAACCAAAACTTTAAATCATATACCCATATAAACAAGTGATAAATCATATGTTTTCTTCTATATTTCTGCTCCCACAGTTCTTTCTCTAGCTGTGGATAGCGTTTTTTCTCATAAGTCCCTCAGAATTGTCCTGGATCATTGCATTGCTATCAGTAGCAAAATCTATTACACTTGATTGTCCCATGATGTTTCAGTTACTATGTATAATGTTCTCCTGGTTCTGCTTATTTCACTCCACATCAGTTCATGTAGGCCTTTCCATTTCTTTCTGAAATCATACAGTTCATCATTCCTTATAGCACAATAGTATCCTATCACCATCATATGCCACAATTTGTTCAGCCATTCTCCAATTGAAGGACATCCCCTCATTTTCCAATTTTTTGCCACCACAAAAAGCACAGCTATAAATATTTTTGTACAAATAGGTCCATCCCAATTTTTTTATCTCTTTGGGGTACATATCCCTGGGATCAAAGGGCAAGCACTCTTTTAAAGCTCTTTGGGCATAATTCCAAATTGTCTTTCAGAATGGTTGGATCAATTCACAACTCCACCAGCAAAGAACTAGTGCCTGATTTTGCCACATCCCCTCCAACATTTATTATTTTCCTTTATTGTCATATTGGCCAAAGGGTTTTTTAAAAAATGGAGTGACTATCCATTCTTCCATTTGGAAAGGGAAGATTAAGGGAAACCAATAAGAAGAATGTTATAAAGGCAACATGAAGTCTTTGTTCATTGGAAATCTGGATGATTCAATGTCTACCCTAGAGGTATAGGTAAAAGTGTAAGCCCAAATCTGGATCATTTTACCTTACCATTTATTCTTATTCTGCTCTCCCTGGAGATAAAGAAAATCTCTTGAGGCAATGAGTCTCAGTTGCAAGACACAGTGGACAGAGGGTTGACCTGGAGTCAAGAAGACCTATATTTAAGATGTTCAAATCTGGCCTCAGTCACTGGCTGTGTGACCCTGAGCAAGTCTGTTAACTCTGTTTGCCTCAGTGTCCTTATCTATCAAATGATAGATTTGATAGTATCTATTCAAATCTATCAAATGAGCTAGAAAAGGAAATAGCAAAGCACACCAGTATATTTGCCAAGAAAACCACAAATAGGGTCATGGAATGGAACAGAAAAACAGCAAAAACGTGTCTCAGTGGATAGAGAATGAGTCAGGAAGACTAGGCTTCTACCAACTAGAAAGTGAGGTTATTCAATGTCACTGAATTTTAGTAGTATCTTTGTCTGTGAAATGGGGACAACAATTGCACTAATCTTACAGGATTAATATGAGGATCAAGTGAGATAATGGTTATAAAGTGCTTTCCAAATATGAAAATGATATATCAACGTGAGCTATTCCTCATGACCCTAGAGATCAACCTGGAATCAATTCTCTGTCATTTGGCCAAGGGGTAGACGAGCTCCAGAGAGCAAGACTGTTCTCTCTCTTTTTTTTCTGTCTCTGTCTCTGTCTCTGTCTTCTTTTTATTTTTTTTAATCTTTGAATCTCAAGCACAGTGCCTGGCACATAATAAGTACTTTATAAATGTTTATTGATCAATTAGTAGCTAATAATAATAGATAACATTTATATAGCACCTCAAGGCTTGTAAAACACTACTTATGTCATTTGCTTCTCATAACTTCCCTGTAAGGCAAGTTGCTGTTATCTCATTTTACAGACAAAGAGACTGAGGCTAAAAGCAGTAAAATGACTTGTTTCAGGGTTGCCCAGCTAGTATGTGTATGGGGGGCGGGGCACAATTTTAACTCAGTTCTGCCTTTCTCCAAATCTAGCACTATCCACTTTGCCAAGTTGTCTCTATTAATTTAATGATATTGCCTCCATGACACTTCTTTTGTGGTCTTATTCTCTGGAAATTTTACCTTCTCCATGATGTTTATTTTTACTTTCTCTGCACATACGTACTCTACTAAACAATAATCTATTCCCGAGACTTCCATGTGCCCCTCAGTAGCAGCATGATTGGAGGAAGGGAGTGGGTTTGCATATTGTTGGTCAAGCCATGGCTTCAAGAGACCTGGGTTTGAATTCTACTCAGTCCCTCATTAGGTATGAGACCTCAGGCAAATGAAGTCCCCTCTCTGAGCATCAGTTTCGTCTTATGTAAGATGCAGATGATAAGGCTTGTGCACACTTGTATTACCTGCTTTGCAGGGTTGGTGTGAGGAAAGTGCTTTGCAAACCTAAAGAAATAGGAGTTATTATTATTCAGTGTTCCTCTGAAGTGGCCTAGAAAGGGTCAGCCCAAGGCTAAATTGTGACAGAGTCATTGTTTGCCTCCCATGCCCTTTCCCCTCTTCCTTGGTGTATATTGGCCTCAGGTGTCCAGTGTCTTCATGAGTGGCCTTGCCTTCCTCTGGTGGGAAAGATGTATTTTCCATCACTTCTTTCCCTGAATTGAGATCAATGTGGTATCTATTCAAAGAATGTTGCAATATCAAACCTCAGTTGCTCCTGTAGAACCAAACACTTTGTGCCCCGTATCACTCCCACCCTCAGAGAGGTTGAATTAGTGAATTAATCACTCATTCATTCTGGCCAGAAAAGAATATCATTTTTATGAGTCATAATGATCAGAAGGTTTGGGGATGCCAGCCCTGTGCTCTGAAATTTCCCTAAAGGTCACCTGGGCTCTCTTGCCTACCTGCCATCTCCTTTATTTGCCTCCTTTTCTCATGTTTTGGAATGGACATAGTAGTGGATGTCCTCTCACCTCCCTGTTGCTTTGGAGGAAATTGAGAGAGCTTTTAACAGTGATGGCAAACCCTTTAGAGACCAAGTGCCCAAATTACAACCCTCCTTCCTCATATGAGCCTCCCCACTTACCCCAGATAGGAGAGGGAGGAAGTGCTTCCATTGGGTTGCTGTGCAGAGGAGTGGATGATGTGAAAAATGTCCTCAGGCATGGTGGAGAGGAGGAGGGGAGCATCCCCCTCTGGCATGTGTGCCAGAGGTTCACCAACATGGGCTTATAGAATAATGAATGTCTGTAGAACACTCTACACAAAAAGTAACATTTATAAAGTGTTTTAAATTTTGTAAAGTACTTTGAATATGTGATCTCTTTTCAGATTCACAACAGCCTCAGTGAGGTAGATACCTACATAAAAACAGATATTTTTATTCCTATTGTATAGATAAGGAAATTGAGTTGGAGTTGGAGAGAGATAAGATGATTTCCCCATGGTCACTCAACTAGTTGCTGTCAGAGTCTCAGTTTAAACCAAGGGGCTGCTGATTGGTCTTTTTGCTTCATCTCTCATTGTTCCACTCCATGCTCAACTCAACTGTCAAAAGTGATCTTTCTAAAGTACAATTCTGTATAGCTATGGATTTTATACTTATGGATGTTCACCTCCAGAGCATGAACTGAGAAGTGGAAATATGAAAGATATAATCTAATTGCCAGATAATGCCATAGATGGCATGGGAAGAGAAGGGAGGGACTGAATAAAAATAAATAAGTAAAAATGTGCAATTCTGACCATATTGTCCTCTTAACCCAAATGGTTCCCTACAAGATCAAACATAAAATCCTTGGTATTCAAGGCCTTTTAAAACCTGTTTCCCTCCTACCTTTCTGGTCTTCTTACAACTGACTACTTTTCTACATATTCTGTGATACAGTGACAGACCTCTTTGCTGTTACTCAAACAAGATACTCCATATCTTGATTCTGGATATTTTTGCTGGCTTTCTTCCATGCCTGAAATGTCTTCCTGCCTCATCTCTGCCTCCTGGCTTCCCTGGCTTCCGTCAAGGCCCAGCTAAAATGTAGTCTTCTCCATCTTGATCATTCTAAATTCTAGTGCCTTCTCTCTGTTGATTATTCCCTATTTATCCTGCAGACACCTTGTTCGTCCATTGTTGTCTTCTATATAATTACATTGTGAGTTCTTGGAGAGTAGAGATTGTCTTTTACCTTTTCTTTTATCTTCAATACTTAGTACAGTGCTGGTAAATAGTAGGCTCTTAAATATACTAACTGACTGACTTTAATTTCCATACTCTATCCACTTTACCAGACTGCCTCTGAGCAGTCCCACTTCAAGTCCTATGACATCTACTCAAGAGAGTAGAGAGACCTTGGGAAAGTCCATAATTTGGGTTCAGAAGACCAAGTTCTGTTACTTTTCATCCACATCTTTTTGGGAAAACCACTTCCCTTCTCAGGTATTCATTTTCTTCCTTTGTAAAATGAGAGGTTTGAATTAACATATTTCAGTTCTACAAAGTCATATTAAATGGATGCAAGAAGAGTTAATAGTGAATTTCCCATATAATTTCTCTTGACACTTTGGATCCCTAGTGCTTGGCACAGTGCCTGACATATAGTAGGTACTTAATAAATGTTTATTGGTTGATTGATCATTTATTGCTTCTTCTTCTTGTTCTTCTTGTTCTTTAATCGTTTCAGTTGTATCTGACTCTTTGTGATCCTATTTGAGATTTTCTTGGCAAAGATACTAGAGTGGTTTCTCATTTCCTTCTCCAGCTCATTTTATAGGTGAAGAAATGCAGGCAGAGTTAAATGACTTGCCCAGGGTCACATAGCTAGTAAGAGTTTGAGGACAGATTTGCACTGAAGTAGGCAAGTCTTCCTGACTGGAGGCCCAGTGCACTGCCCTTGGCATGTAACTGTCTGTACTTTCTTTAGTTTTAGCCAAAGCAGAGCCTAGGTGCCTCCTTCTTCTACTGTACCCACTTTCCCCAAGATATTATATTAGCAGGTTCACTCTCTTGAAATGTTTTTTGTACTTCTTTATATGTATTTTGTATTTACTTACTTTGTACTTATTATGTATTCTTTTATTGCTATTTCTAGAATGTAAGCTCTTGGAGGGCAGAAGCTATTTCATTTTCTGCCCATGTTGTTATTGTTGTTATCTGTTCTTCATTTTCAAAGAGGATCATAACACTATGGGGTAATGATTTGCTTATGAATTAGATTTAAGTGAGGCAGAGTTGCACAAAGTGGCCCAGCCTCGCCCTCTTCCAGAGTCATCCAAGGGTAGTGGTAAGGCAAATGTCAATCCAACTGGTGATGGCCAGGGATGTAATGGATGACCTTGACATCTTCTGTGTCCAACCAAACTCTAAGCATTCCACAGACCCGCTTTTTCCACCTTCTTGCCTCTTGGAACAAATTGTTGTCATTTGCCCATTTCAGCAGGATGTCATGTTAGCTTCCCAGGAGCTTTCTGATGAGTCCAGGTTTTAAAAGGACAGTTTCAAAAGATCAAAGTAGGGGTATATCACCTACAAAGAAAGAAAATACTGCCACTTGGAATGATCTAGACCTTGTAAACAAACCATAAGCTTATTAGAGACAAGAAAAAAGATCTGTTCTAGTCAAGAAGAACAAGGAAGGGTTAGATTCACTGATGAACCAGTGTTCATGGATGACAAAGAGACAGAAGAATAGCTCTGCTTTGTGTTCTTCACCTTCTCCACTATGAAGTATATACTTTGAAATGAGAGAGTAGAACAAACATAAGAAAATAGTTCCAAAAGTGAAATTAGGAGGGAGGCAACGAATTTCCTTATCTTTTTTCGAGCACATTGTTGAGGGTTGTCTTATTTGGACTAGATGACTTCTGAGGTGTCTTTAAATTCCAAAGTTCTGTGACTTTGTTAGGTATATTGAACAGGGAATTGAAGCATCAAGCTACTATGACTGAGTTCAAATACATAGGGTCAACGTAAATACATCCCAGAGGACTGAAAGAACTTGTGAAGTGCCACTATTGGTCAGCTCAAGGAGAATGGGAGTGCCAGGAGTCTGGAAATGTGCATGTGGGAGGATGTAAATTCTGGAGAGCAGCTTTGAGTGGGTCTGAAGTTACAAAAATGTAAAATGGGATATTAAACAGATAGTTTGTGAACACTCAAAAATCTACCTGGCTATCACAATAAGTCAATTAAATTGAATTCCACTAATGTTTTTTAGACTATACTCATCCTCATTATTATTTTGGCCCTTGACCTGTGATTGTATCAGCATTGAGCATGGCACCTGGGTTGTGAGTCTGGGTGACTAGAAGAATGACGGTACTCTCAACAGTTAAAGGAGGAGTTAGGAAGAAAAGAGAGCAGTTTTTAGTGAGGCCACCTAATGAGTAGAGTTTGGGATATGTTGAGTTTAAGATGCCCATGAGACATCCAATTGGAGACGTCAAAAAAGGCAGTTGGAGAAGTGGGACTGGGGACAGCAGAGGGGTTAGGGCTGTCAGATTCAAGAATTATCAGCATAGAAATGAGCATTGGATCCAGGGGAGGTGATGAGATTGCCAGTTCAATAGTATGGAGAGAGAAGAGAAGAGGACCCAGGGTAGGGCCTGGATGAAAGTCAGATCTTGGTTCAATTTAGACTCTACTATTTGTCTGACCTTGGAGATGTCAGTCTTTGAGGTTCAAGTCTCATCTGTAAAATAGTAGTAAGATAAATCCTTCTACTATTTTACTTCACAGAAGTGTTATGCAGAATAGATGATATATCGTAGTATGTTCAAAGTGCTATAGTCATATGAGCTATTATTTTTATTATGAAAAAATATGTCAAATTACAAGCATTTGAAAAGGTCGTTGGCCTAATATCAAACAAAAAATGTCTCCCTGTCCAAATATCGATCATGGCATAGCACCTTAAAGAAACTGAGTGGTGGGATTAAGAGAATTGTATTGATTCAGTTTTTCAGTTGTTTCAGTCATGTCCAACTCTTCATGATCCTATTTGGAATTTTCTTGGCAAAGACAGTGGAGTGGCTTGCCATTTCCTTCTCCAGATCATTTTAGCAAACCCCCAAAATATTTTTGATGGGTCAAAAAAAGTGGCTAAAATAGAGGTTAGATAACTACTTAAGTAGTTAGTAATGCTTTCAAGAGGATTCTTTTATTGAGAGCAAGGTTAGACTAATGAACTTTTTTTAAACCCTTACCTTTCATCTTAGAATCAAAACTGTATGTTGGGTCCAAAGCAGAAGATTAGCAAAGGCTAAGCAATGGTAGTTAAGTGACTTGCCCGGGGTCACACAGCTAGGAAGTGTCTGAGACCAGATTTGAACCTAGGACCTCCCATCTCTAGGTCTGGCTCTCAATCCACTGAGAGATCTAGCTGCCTGTAGTTAATAAACTTCTGAGAGTGATTCTGGTAATTTTCAGGCATGGTCTCTTGGAGATGAGAAATTATAAGAGAAAAGAAACTTTAAAATCAACTCATCAGTCTACAAGTATTTATTCAACACCTACAAAATATCAAGCCCTACCCTGGGTACTAGTGATACAACAATGAAATTGTTATGGCTTTCAAGGAGTTTATGCTATGACAGAGACATCATGTAGACTCCAAGAGCATGTATTATCTTTTACCTTTTTTTTTGCATCCTCAGTACTTAGCATAGTGCCTGACATTGTAGGCTTTTAATAAATATTTATTAACTGACTGACTCTATATAAAACAATACAAGGTAGCAGAAGGTGAGGGTGAGGTGAAGGGGGAAGAAAAGTACTAAATAGTTGGAAGACCAGGAAAGGTTTTCTTTAGGACAGAATTTTTCAACTGGGTCTGTGAATTTTTTAAAAAGCACATTCTATGTCAATATAATCAGTTTCCTTTATAATGCTTTGTTATTTTATGCATTTAAAAATATTCTGAGAAAGGGTTTTCATAAGCTTCATCAGATTGCCAAAGGGGGCCATGGCACACAAAAAGTCCAAGAACTCTTGCTCTCTAGAGATGGTACTAGAGCTAGCCAGGAACATAGAAGTTCTATGAGGAGGAAGTATCTTCCAGGTCCAGGGGACAATCTGCATAATAACTCACTGAAAGACCCTCCTGTCCCAGGAAGCCAACCGCATGGACTATGATATGGCTCAAAACCATTTGAGGGCCCTGCCATTTCACAGACCCATGTTCCCACCCCTGAACTCAGTAGTCAGCCTACTTAACAGGGCATGACAAATGCCTCATTTCCTTCCTTGGTTTGGAACTGGCTGCAGCTGCCTGTGGAGATGGCCTCCCTCCCTGTGTAATTCCTTCTAACTGGCTGGGCCAGTTGAGCAGGTCTTGGTGTGTGTGTGGGCATTACTATGCCAGCTACCTTTCAATGTAAACAGCAAACAAAATCTGTCTTTCTCCATCCTAATTTAGCCCCTTTCCCCATTTTCCCAAGAAGCTGAATGATCTCCCAACTCTCCCCACCAAATGCTATAGTCAAAGTATCTTAAGAGTTGGAAAAAGGACCTCAGAGGCTTTTTAGTCCTACTGATACCTCACTAGGAATCTCCTCTATAAATCCCCCAATAATTTGGTCATAGATCTTCTGCTTAAGGCTCTCCAGTGAAGTTAGACAGGTGATCTGCTGTCCTCTAAGGCAGCCAATTCTGAGTATTAGAACTGATTGAGCTGACATCTGCCTCATCTACAGCTGTCCATTGCTATTCTGTTCTCTAGAGCCAAACAGAACAGGTTAAATTGTTTGTCCACATGATAATAATAATGAGGATGATAACAACTAGCATTTATATAGCATCTTATATATGCTATCTCATTTAATCCTCAAAACAGCCCTTTGAAGTTGGTGCTATTATCATTTCTGTTTTACAGATGAGGAAACTGAGGTTGAGAGGGTAAGTCAGCCAACAAACTTTTCTTAAATGCCTACTAAGTGACTTGTTTGGGGTCACACACTAGTAAATGCCTGAGGCAGGATTTGAACTCAGACTTTTATGACTCTAAGAGGAGTAATGGAGTTTTATTTATTGTACCACCAAACTATACACATCACAGTTCTACAAATACTTGAGTAATCAATAATACTCTCACATTTTTTTTAGTTTGAGACTAAATGTTCCTAGTTTCTCCTACCTATCCTTACTCAGTTTCAAGTATCCTTCACTTTCCTGGTCACCTTCCTATGGTTATGTTCCAACTTGTCAATATTCTTCCTAGAGTGGTACCCACAACTGAATAAAACACTCTAGATCAGAGATGGTAAACCTTGTAGAGACTGAGTGCCCAAACTGCAACCTTCACACTGCATGTGAGCTTCTAACCTTACCACAAACAGGGGAGGGAGGAAGCATTTCCATTGGGCTGCTGGGCACAGGGGCAGAAACTCTTATCTCAGAACATCTGTCCCTGGGTAATCTCTCAGTCAAGTAGCATGCATCACTGAATGTACTAGATCTCACTTTTAAAAATATCTGAAATAGGAGAGAGGGTCAAGAATAGCTCTCCTTACCTACCCCACCCCTGTCCTTGTCATCATCTATTGTAATTATTGTGCTATGATTTTCTGAAAATGGGGAGGACCTTACCCTATTCTCCAAAGTATTTCCTCCATCATGGTCTGAAATTCTTTATTCTGCAAGTGATTGTGCATCCCTGGACCTAATTGCCCCTCTCCCCCATAATTAATATTATAGATTTGTTCTAAATGATTCCTGATATATCTTCTCATTTTACATTCTAGGATTCTAAGATTCTAAGGCTTTTTTCTCATTTCTGAAATTTCACAGTTAGAGGTGCATTTGGGCCAACAAACATTCTTTTAAAAATAATTGTAATAATAGCTCACATTTATAGAGTGCTTTGGGGCTTACAAAACCACAATTCTATGAGACAGGTAGCACAAATATTGTTTCCCTTATTTTATATATGGGCAACTGGAGCATAAAGAACTAGATGACTGGTCTATGGAAGCAGGACCACTATAACTTAGGTCTTCTGCCATCCTGTTTTCTTTTCATTATACAGTACTTCATATGACTTATACAATGAGCCAGCCTTCTTGTAAATACTTTGATGAGATCTGTAGTTCTGAGAGAAAGGAAGTTTGGAATGGGAGAGGCCAGCATGGGATGCAGCTACAGTAATAAGTTGGGGTAGTGGTTGTAATTTTGAGTAGCTAGAGGGTAATGGAGCTTGAGGAAGAAGGGAAACAACTTGATGAGATATGAATTTGGAAATTAAGGTCTGAAGACATCAAAAACAAATTTCACCTACTTTATAATTTTGTCTTGGATTTAGTCTCAACTCTACCATGACCTCTCTTTTTCAGGGCCCTGGGCAAATTAAACCCCATTTTTTTCTCACCTGCCTTTTTTTCTCATCTGAACCATAAGAAAGTTTTCCAGGAGAAAAAACAGACACTGAAATAGGTTAAATATTTTAGATTCCCATCTTTATAAGATCTGGAGTTGAAAAAGACCTTAGAGATCATCTAGTCTAACTCTTTCACTCTTTCAGATGAGGAAATTCAGGCTCAAGGAGATTATGTGACTTGTTTAAGATTACACAGATAGTAAATTGCATGGCTGAGATTTAAACCCAGGTCCTTAGTCTGCAAATCTCACACTCTTTCCAAATGACCCAGCAAAAATGCTAGGTAACCAATATATAATCTGAGAGTTACTCCAAGATGAAAGAAATCTGGGGAAGAATGTGCAAAAATCCTCCAGCAGCAAACTTCTATATGACAGATAAGCCTTTGTCAACAGCAACTTTGAACAACTGAGACTATCCTCATATTCATAGCTTACCTTTCTGGGGATAACTTCCCACTATTCAGTTAATTCCACCCCCTTTTCATTCCATGGACATTTATTAGGTATTCACTGTGTGCAACGTGCTGTGATAAGTGCTTGGTATAGAGAGATGAAACACAACACAATCCTTGCCCTCAAAGAGCTTACAGTTTAATGAGTGTAGTGTGTGTGTATAATTATAAAATATAAGTAAGTGCGATGCCAATTAGAATACAATAAAAGCAAAAGAAAAATACATATAAAATACTTGTACATTTGTGGGGAAAGATGATTTTTAGCCGGTATAAACAGTAAGTATAAATTTCAGAAGATAAGAAAAAGAATCCTAGAATGTAATGTGGGAAGGGATATTAGGAATCATTTATCCAAATGTCCAAATTTATAATGTTAATTTTATTTATAAATGGGGAGAAATTAGATTCATGAAGGCATAATCACTTGTAGGATAAAAAATTTCAGACCATGATGGAGGAAACACTTTAGGGAACAGGGTAAGGTCCTCCCCATTTGCAGAAAATCATAGCACAATAATTACAGCAGATGATGGCAGGCACAGGGGTTGAGGAGAACCTTATATACCAGGCTAAAGTGTTTCTATATTACCCTGTGAGTAATGGGAGCCACTGAAGCAGAGGAGTAGTAAGACCTATGCTTTGGGAAGATTCTCTTTTTTTTTATTAAAAAATATTGATTATTTATTTATTTTAAACATTATTTTTCTTTTAAAATTTGAATTCCAGACTTTCTCTTTCCCTCCTACTCATCCCCTTCTTTGTGAATGCAACAATATGTTATCAATTATATATGTGAAATCATGCAAAACATGTTAGCCATATTGTTTTAAAAAAGTAAAAAAAATAAAGTGAGGAAATTATACTTCAATTTACAGTCAGTTCATCAGTTTTCTTTCTAGGGGTAGATATCGTCTTTTAATCATGAGACCTTTGGAATTGTCTTAGATCATTGTATTGATCAGAATAGCCAAGGCTTTCACAATTCATTACATTACAACATTGTCATTACTGTGCGCAATTCATCACATTACAACATTGTCATTACTGTGCACAATGATTACCCAATTCTTCTCATTTTACTTTGCATCAGATCATATAGGTCTTGCCACGTTTCTTCTAAAAAGACTCCCCTCATCATTTCTTAGAGCACAATAGTATTCCATTACAGTCATATACCACAACTTGTTCAGTCATTTCCCAATTGATGAGCATCCCCATAATTTCCAATTCTCTTTTTTTTTAACATTTATTAATATTCATTTTTAACATGGTTACATGATTCATGCTCCTCCTTTCCCCTTCAAACCCCCCCACCCCCGCGTCCCCACTACCCATGGCCGATGCGCATTTCCACTAGTTTTGTCATGTGTCCTTGATCAAGACCAATTTCCAAATTGTTGGTAGTTGTATTGGTGTGGTAGTTTCGAGTCCACACCCTCAATCATGTCCACCCCGAACCATGCGTTCAAGCAGTTGTTTTTCTTATATGTTTCCTCTCCTGCAGTCCTTCCTCTGAATGTGGGTAGCATCTTTACCATAAATCCCTCAGAATTGTCCTGGGTCATTGTATTGCTGCTGGTACAGAGGTCCATTACATTCGATTTTACCACAGTATATCAGTCTCTGTGTATAGAGTTCTTCTGGCTCTGCTCCTTTCGCTCTGCATCAGTTCCCGG
>NC_058131.1:179093988-179132839 GCF_016433145.1 Gracilinanus agilis | reverse complement strand
TTTTGATGGGTAGTTGATCCGTGGTTGCAGGCCCAGCTCTCTTGCCTTTCTGAATATTGTATTCCAAGCCTTACGGTCTTTTAGCGTGGAGGCTGCCAGATCCTGTGTGATCCTGATTGATGCTCCTTGATATTTGAATTGTCTCTTTCTGGCTTCTTGTAAGATTTTTTCTTTTGCTTGAAAGCTTTTGAATTTGGCAATAATATTTCTGACCGATTTCTTCTCTGGGTCGAATGTAGTGGGTGTTCTATGAATCCTTTCGATGTCTATATTGCCCTCTTGTTGTAGGACTTCAGGGCAATTTTGCTGAATAATTTCTTTTAGTACGGAGTCCAGGTTTCTATTAATTTCTGGTTTTTCTGGAAGACCAATTATTCTCAAGTTGTCTCTTCTAGACCGGTTTTCTTGGTCTGTCACTCTCTCATTGATATATTTCATATTTCCTTCTATTTTTTCAGTCTTTTGACTTTGTTTTATTTGTTCTTGTTGTCTTGAGAGATCATTAGCTTCTAATTGCTCGATTCTAGCCTTTAGGGACTGGTTTTCACCTATAATCTTTTGGTTTTCCTTTTCAATCTGGTCATTTCTGGTGTTCAATTTGCTTATCAGTTCATTTGATTTCTGAGCCTCACTTTCCAATTGCAAGATTCTACCTTTTAAACTGTTATTTTCTTGCCAGATCTCTTCCATTTTCCTCAAAATCTCAGTTTTGAACTCTTCCATAGCTTGTGAGGAGTTTTCCTTATTTGAGGAGGGTCCGGATGCTTGTTTGTTCTCCTCCTCTGTTTGCTCGGTTGTCTGGATTTTCTCTGTGTAAAAGCTGTCGAGTGTTAAAGACTTCTTTTTCTTGTTATTATTCTTTCTCTTCTGAACTTCCTGAGGCTGAGTAGCCATCATTAGCCCAGCAGCTTCTCAGATTTATCCTTGCGCTCAGTGTCTGTTCACGATCTATTGGCTCCTGAGGTCTGAGTTCTGGTTTTTTCCTAGGTCAAGCCCCCTGGTGGGCCCTCTTGCTTGATCCTCTGCCGGAGGTTTCTTTACAAGTCTCAGGGCGCTGCTTCCACAGTCGTATACCTGTCTGCACTGGTTCCCCACTTAGGCTTTAGTTCCTGGTTGTGTCTGCCTCCACCCACGCCTCTGCTCAGCCTGCACTCTGCGCCCAGCATCCTGCTCCCACGCTCAGATTTCTCCTGCGTTTTTTGACTTAATGGGGTCCTAAGTCTTGCTGCTCTCAGGAACAGGTCCCGGAGCTGCCGATGACTCGATGGGTGCCCCAAACTTGCTCTATTTCTTTTTAGCTGGGTTCGGAGCTATAGATGAGTGTGGAGGGGGTGGGGGTGGGGCGGTTGCTCAGCCCGCGATTTAGTGTGAGCCCTGTATAGCCTGGAAATGTCTCGATTCCACGTACCTTCCACGCTGTGCCCTGTTGTGGGGTTCCTCCGTTCGTCTGGACTTGTTTTTATGTCCCCTTGAGGAATTTTGTGTGTTTCGGTCAGGAGAGGTTAAGAGCTGCTTCTTACTCTGCCGCCATCTTAACCCGGAAGTCCCCATGATTTCCAATTCTTTACCACCACAAAAAGAATTGCTACAATTTTTTGTACATATGGGCATTTTTCCTTTTTATTTTTTTTATCTCTTTGGATTATAGACCTAATAGTGGCATGGATGGATCAATGAGTATGCATGATGTTATAGACTTTTGGACACAGTTCCAAATTTTCTTGATTTTGTTGATTGTTCTCTACACTTCATTACCTATTTCCCTTCATTTCAGTCAGCATTGCCATTTCTGATAGGTGTGAGATGGTACCTTAGAGTTGTTTTAACTTATTTTTCTCTAATCAACAATGATTTTTGAGCATTTTTTCATATAATTATAGATAGCTTTGACCTCCTCTTCTGAAAACTGCCTATTCATACCCTTTGACTATTTATCAATTGAGAAATAGCTCTTATGTTTATAAATTTAACTACATATTTGATAAGTGAGGTCTTTATCAGAAAAACTTTTTTGAGAAAAACTTTACATTTTTAATATTACTTCATTGTCTATAGAACCTTTTAGCAAAATGAAATTTCTCTGATGAACTCTTTCAATTAGGTCTGATTTTACTTTTGATTTGTTTGAGATCATGATTGTCATACCTGCCCTCTTCACTTCAGCTGAAGTATTATAGATTCTGTTCCAGACCTTCATTTAAACTCTGTTTGTGCCTTTCTGACCCAAGTGTGTCTCTTGCACACAACATATTGCTGTATTATGGTTTCCAACCCATTCTGGTAACTGCTTCCATTCCATGAGTTAGATCATCCCATTCGCGTTCACAGATATATGATCACTAACTTGCCTTTCCCTCCATCCCATTTTCCTCTGTTTAGCCTTCTCTTTTTATCCTGTCCCACCTTAAAAGTCTGTCTTGATTCGGACCACTACTTCCTCCAATCCATCCTTCCCTTTATTACTTTTGAAATGGGACCGGACAGTCCCCCCCATTCATATCTCATATTCTCTTCACCTCATATCTCCCTATTGGGTAAGATAGATTTCTATATTGAATTGAGTGTGTATATATGTGTGTATATATATACACACATGCATATATATTTTAACCCTTACCTTCCGTCTTAAAGTCAATACTGTGTATTGGTTCCAAGGCTGATGAGCGATAAGGGCTTGGCAATGGGGGTCAAGTGACTTGCCCAGGGTCACACAGCTGGGAAGTGTCTGAGGCCTGATTTGAACCTAGGACCTCCCATCTCCAGGCTTGGTTCTCAATCCACTGAGCTACCCAGCTTCCCCTGAGTGTGTTTTGGAAGGTTCCTTTGACAGCTGTGTAGAAAGAGGATGTATGAGAAAGGGAAGAGACTAGGAGACTAGTTAGGAGACTATTACTGTAAGCCAGGTAATGAGGAACTGAAGGAGAGGGAGCCAATTTTTATATCACTAATAAAATATGTATCCGGCTGGTCCTTATTCATCAATACCAGCCTCAAAAAATTAGCCACAGATTACTGAGAGGACAAAATAGTACAATAGAAAGAATGTTCAATGCGGAGTCAAAGGACATCCATCTAAGTCAGAGCTATGCTTCTTGCTACTTCTATGAGGATGGGCAGTTCTTTCAATCTCCTTGGGATTTATTTTGTCATCTATAAAATGGTGGGGGAGAGGTTGGACTGTACTCTCTGAGGTCCCTTGTAGTTTAAACCCATGATCCAGTGATTGTTCACCTACATGGTAAAGATGTCCTATTAATTATTGGGAAAATGTTCTACCATTCAGGAGGTGCTTTATATAGGTGTTTATATTTATATTTATTAAGTGTTCTCTATATACAGAGTCCCAGAAAGCAGTATGTGTTATCACCATGATGGTGAACCTATGTCGCTTGTGCCAAAAAGGCATGCAGAGCCTTCTCTGTGGTCACACTTGCAGTCCCCCTCTACAGTTCATTACTAGAAAGCCAGAGGGTCTCCCGGCAGAGCTGTTCCCCTCCCCTTCTCCATGCGCCTGAGGACATTCCTCCCTTTACCCGCCCCTCTGCCCAGCAGTCCAGTGGGACAGCTTCCTCCCTCCCCCTGTCTGGGGTAAGGGGAGGGGCTGGAGGGTGATGTGGGGGGCAGAGAGCAGCACTCATTCTCTTAGGGGGCCAGGGCTTGGCACTCAGTCTTTGAGGGATGGGGTGGGGGTGGGACACAGCACTCCATCACTGCTTTATCCCTTCAATCAATAATTCATCAATACGCATTTATTGGGTTCCAACTGTATGACAGGCTCTGAGAGAGACACTGGGGTCACAGACAAAGTGAAATAGTCTGTACTCTCAAAGATTACACACTGTAACAGAAGAGACAACTAATTAGCCAAAAAAGCATTTATTAAACACATACTATGTATTAGATACTATTCTAGGCAATGGCGATACAAATGCAAAGAACAGAACAATACTTACTCTCAAAGAGCTGACATTCTAACCACCGAGACAGCAAGTACACATACAGTGTGTCCCTAAAGTCTTAGGGCAGTTAAAGTTATGAAAGCTTAAACCAATTCAACCTATTTAAAGCTTACCAAGCTATTTTTTGTTCTTAGGCTTTTTATTGTTTATTATGTTTAATTGTTTAATGCTTAAATTGTTCTAAGATTTTTCAGACACCCTGTATAAACATGTATGTGATAAATGTAAAGAAAATAAAGACAAATAAATTCAAGGTAGTTAGGGAGGGTACTAGCACTCGGGGGTATCAGGAAAGACTAAATGGAGAAGATGGTGATTTCATTAGAGAACATTTCTTGTACTGATCCATATTCGGATAGCTCCATACCTTAATGGATAGTACCTGTGGCACTATGGCCAAAAAACTAACAAACTAATGGTATATCGCTAGTGAGGACCCTTTCCACATGAAGCTAAGCAGGTCATCTGATGACTGACCCATAATCTTTTGCTGGAATTATGCTCCCAGCTTTTCCAAGCGTGAGAGGACATGCTGGGGCTTGATCTCCAGCTCCACTCCCATAGTTACAGAGAACTCAGGGTTACCACTTTGACACTGGACAACTGTGGCAGAGGGAGTGATGTAAAGTAAATAAAAGACTCAATTCCCTACCCTGGTGGAGCTCATTTTGGGCCAAATGGCTAAATAGAGCATCTTAGGATGGTAAGAAGATCTAATGGATCATCTAGCTGGGGGTTGTTGACTATTTTTTTTGTCATGAATTCCTTTTGCATCTGGTGAAGTTGATGAATTCCTTCTCAGAATAATGTGTTGAAATGCATTAAATAAAAAAAAACCATTTTCAAATACATTTATTGCAAAAAAAGTGTTGAAATGCAATTATCAAAATATATTTTTATCTTACTTTTTTAAAACCCTTACCTTCCTTCTTAGAATCAATACTACATATTGGTTCTAAAGCAGAAGAACACTAAGGACTAGGCAATAGGGGTGAAGCGATTTGCCCAGGATCACACAGCTAGGCAATGTCTAAGGTCATATTTGAACCCCAGGCCTGGCTACCCCCAAAATATATTTAAAAAAATACAAGTCCATGGATCCCAAGTTAATAGACACCATTTTATATATGGGGGCTGCAAGGCTCAGAGTAGGGCAGAGATTTGCTGAGGTTAGTTGGACAGGATGGAAAGCTGGGTTCCCTAACTCCAAATCCAGTATCTTTTTCATCATACTATGTGGCCTCAAAGGAGTGACCCTATCGCTGGGGAATAGCAGGACTAGTGCTTTTCAGAATTAGGTGCTCCCTAAAAGGATATCACAGAGGTAGACGGTCTATTGCCATGTGAGAAGGACCTCACATTCTAGTTTTGTTGTTTCCTGAATGTTCTCCCTAGCTTCAGTTTGATGCTTTATTTGGCTCAGTTTAATTTCTTTCAGAATTTTAGCTTGTAGATCTTCTGGGCCAACAGGCTACCCTGAGAGATTACGGAATCTCCTGCCCCAGGGACCTTTGAAAGCTCAGTTTTGGTATGTTTCTGTAAGGAAGCAGATATGAATCGCTTGACCTCAAGAGCCTCCATCAACCTGGAACTCTAAGCACACACTCATGATTTCTCTTCTGAGAATGTACCAAGTAGGTCTCTCTGCTCCTGTTGGCCTCCTGCACTGGCCTTGGGGCTGATGTTTATGCCTTTATAATAGGAATCGTGACCCATAGGGCCCTGAGAACTATTACTTAGCCTTTAATCCCTGCTCTCTAGGAAAAGATTCAAAAGTGATTCTCTGTGCTTCTCCCTTCCTATTGCTCCCCCAACACATCCATATACTAAAAAAGCACAATCACACTTTAGACAGATGCATACACACATACACACACAAATCCTCTCACACACACAATCACAGATTAATGCTTACACCTACACACACTCAGATAAACACTCTTACCCATATACACATATTCACTGTCATAAACATATACACTCTTTAAAAAATTATTCATTTTTTTCAATTACACATAGAAACAAAATTTGACAATAGTTTTCTGATATTTTAGGAATCAGATTTTCTCCCTCCCTTCCTTCCCCGCCTCTGTGAGGCAGTAAATAGTCTGACATAAGTTATACCTTTCATTAAACATGTTCATTCTTATTTACACATGCACTGATGTACAAAATCACATACATCCACATTCATAAACTCACATTTATATACTTAGATAAAGACATATATGCACACACTTGAACATACAAACACATACGATTACACACACCTGCTATCATCAAGTTCTACTGTTGTCTTGGAGATCTCACAAGATAAACTTGCTATTTCTGGGTGAATGGTGTCTGGCTGAATTGTTGGCTTCTCTCCCCTAGGGGGTGGCTCAAGAAAACATTGTGCTTCCAGAGTTAAAAGGAGTAAAGCAATAGAATTCCTGGAAAAAATGGTGTGATCAAGATGAGCTTTCAAAGGTATTATAATTGAAATGAGAACAATGGAGAAAAGAATTAGAAAAGAAATGAGTCCTATGGAGAAGAAACTTGAACAATTTTGACGTTGCCACAATATGTACAAAACCTCATCCAAGGAAATGATTCACTGAAAATTAAATGAACCAAACAGAAATGAATGATTCCATGAGACGATAAAAATATCAAAACATAAAAGATTTAAAAAATTAAAAAATGAGTTATCTCATGTAAATATCATTTGACCTTAAAAGCCTATCAAAGAGAAATAATTTAATAATTATTGGACTAGGCACAGTGAGGTGGCTCAGTGGATAGAGAGCCAGGCCTGGAGATGGGAGATCATGGGTTCAAACTTGGTATCAGACACTTCTTAGCAATGTGACCCTGGGCAAGTCACTTAACTCCAAATCACCTAGCTCTTATTATTCTTTTGCCTTGGAACCACCACATAGTATTGATTCTAAGACAGTAGGTAAGGCTTTAAAAAGAATATTGGACTAACTGAAATCCATGAGCCAGAAAAGAATCTGGGTATCACATTTCAAGAAATCATGAAAGAAAACTGCCCAGCTCTCATAGAACCAGAAGGTAAAGTGAAAATAGAAAGAATCTCCTGGTAGCCTCCTGCAGTAAATCCTTAAATGAAAACTCCCAGGATCATTATAACCCAAACTCAGAGCTTTCAAAAATCAAAGAAAAAATGCTGCAAGCTGTCAAAAAGAGTTTAAACCCTGAGGAGCCACAGTTAGGATCATACAAGATTTAGCAGCTGTAACTATAAAAAAGATGAAGACTTATCACCAAGAATAACATACCCAGCATAATTTCATATAATAATGTAATAGAAAATTCCTGATGAAAAGATAGGAGTTAAGTAAAAGCTTTGAGGTACAAATATGGAAGGAAAGAGAAACATACAAAAAAAGATAAATAAATACAACTGAATGAAAGCAAAATACTTTATAAGGATGAAGTGTTTTCATTCTAATGGGGAGGGGAGGAAGATACAATCACTTCCTAAGAACTGTGATGTCAGCAGGAGTCATAAAGTCAAATAAGAGTCATTTTTTTATGTTTTGGTAATGGAGAAAGAAAAAGGAAAAGTTAGAGAAGAAAAGAGAAACATTCGGGAGGGGGGGCATATTATTTCACCTAATCAAAGGACTAGAGTAAAATCTATATGGATGAGAAAGAAGGAGGAACAGGTTTCATTAGAACCTCACTTTTAACTGACGCAGAGTGAAATGAGCAAAACCAGGAGAATAATTAGTACTATAACAACAACATTGTAAAAACAAATCATTTTGAATGAGTTAAAGACTGATCAACACATCGATTTCAGAGGATTGATTTAGAATACTGTCCATCTCCTGATAAAGAGGTGACAAATCGATTACATATGCAGAATGAGACATGCATTTTTGCACATGACCAATGTGGAAATGGTGTGAGAATGCCTCCTCCTTGAATATGTATATTTGTTGCAGGGCTTTTGCTTTTTTTTTTTTTTTTTTTTTTTTTTTTTTTTTTTTTTGCTTTTTTTCTTTTTCCAGTGGAGGAAGGGGTGATAGAAAGAGAAGGAAGCAAATGATTGTTAATTAGAAAAAATAATTTTTAAAAAGTACAAAGCATGCCAGAGTGACTTCATTTATCATCTTCCCATTTTTTCAAACAGGATTACTTGACTGGTAGATCAGAGAAATGTTACAGACATAGAATACCTAAATTCCAGCAAGATATTTGGAAAAATTGCAAGATAGAGAGACATGTAGCAAATGGTAGCACAGTTGAGTTGATCCAGAAGAGGCTAAACACAAGAACCCAGAAGCAAATCTGTGTCATCCTAGAGAGAAATCTCAAGTAGAGTGTTTGAGCAGGACCTGAATGGCTTCAACCAAATTATTATGGAATACTTATCAAAACTGTGGAGGACATGAAGTTGGGAGGTGGAGCTGTAGTACTAGATGAACGAATCTGGATTCCCAAAGACCTCAACAGGCCCGAGCAATAATCAAATCTAATATGACTAATTTTAATATGATCATATTTAAAAGGGATACATGTAATTTCTGCATTTAGATACTTTTACATAAACTATATGAGTATAAGGTATAAATATAAGAAATTCAATTCTAGTTTGTATTAACAGATACATAGAATCCATTGCAAAGGAAGTGCTAGTTCTGCTGGGTTCTTGCTCTGATCAAACTACATGTGGATTTTTTAATTAAACTTTTCCCTTCTGCCTTACAATTGATATTAAATATCAGTTCTAAGGCAAAAAGGCAGTAAGGGCTAGGCAATGGGGGTTAAGTGACTTGCCCAGGGACACACAGCTAGGAAGTGGTTGAAGCCAGATTTAAACCCAGGACCTCCTGTCTTCAGGCCTGGCTCTCAATCCACTGAGCCACTTAGCTACCTCTACATGGGAATTGTTGTGTTTGGTTTGGGGCCCATTTTAGGAAGGTCATTAACAAGATGAAGGGTATCCAGAGGAGAGTAACCAGCCTGTTGAGGAAACTTGAAACCAAAACCATGCAAGTGTTGTTTGAATGAAAGGGGAATGTTTGGCCCAAAGAAGAGAAGATTTTACACACATGGTTGTTTTTTTTGTTGTTATTGTTGTTGTTTAGTCATTCAGTCATGTCTGACTCTTCATGACCTCATTTGGTGTTTTCTTGGCAGAGATAGTGGTTTGCCACTTTCTTCTCCAGCCCATCTTACAGATGTGGAACTGAGGCAAATAGGGTTAAGTGACTTGTCCAGGATTACACAGCTGTTAAGCATCTGAAGCTGGTTTTGAACTCAAGTAAATGAGTCTTCCTGACTGGAGCTGATATCAAATGTTCATAAGGCATGTTGACAAATGATTAGACTCGTTTTGCATTTGATTCCAAAAGAAAAAAAAAGACTAAGAACAATGGAAAGAAGTCACAGAGGAACACCTTTCAGTTCAGTTCTGATCCAATCCAAAACAATAAACAGCTTATTTAAAAATTTTTCTTAAATCCTTACCTTTTGTCTTAGAACCAGTACTGTGTGTTGATTCCAACGTAATGAGCAGTAAGGGCTAGGCAATGGGGGGTTAAGTGACTTCCTTAGGGTCACACAGCTAGGAAGTATCCAAGGTAAGATTTGAACCCAGGACTTCCCATCTTAAGGCTTGACAATCAATTCACTGAGCCACCTACCTGCCCCCAACAAGAAATTAGTATAAGACACTTCCTAACGATAAGATCCATCTAAAAGCAAAATAGATCGCCTTGAGAGGTAATAGATTCCCTCTTCACTGGACATCTTAGAACCTGGAAGACCACTTGTCAGTGACATCATAGAAGGGATCCCTACTCCTACTTCCTATCCATCTTAGATAAGATGCTGCCTGCAATTTCTTTGAGTTCTGAGATTCTTTGATTCTACTGGTTAGGGTGGAAATCCCCTGGATTTTCTTCCATTCTACAATGTAGTAGAATGCTATGGATCCTTTGAAAATTAAACTGGCAGGTGGTTAGGGATGGGGTATTTGAGAAAGTCGGTAAGCTTTAAGGTTATGGCTCCCAAAGTTTGGTGTGTATATCTCAGTAAACCAAATTGATCAGAGAGCTTGCCTGGAAAATGAAATGCTACTCTGTCATGCTATTCAAAAGAAAAACTCCAAGGAAGCTGTAGACATTCAGTATACCCAAAGATGTCTTGGTAAAATTACCTCATCCCTGTCCCAAAATACAACCTCCTCCTCAAATTCCTTCTAACCATTTAATTGCCACGTTTCCTGCTCTGCCCTGTCCTATTCTGTTAGGAAATATGATCAGGAGGTGCTGACATAATTGTTCAAACAGCTACCATGTTCTACCATAGAAATCCCCCTTCTTTCTGTGCCACACATCTGTCTTGCAATCCCAAGAACCAACCAGGAAGTCACAATATGGTCCCCCACTCCACTACTCTTCCCTCAAACCCTTCTTACTAATTTCACCTTCGTGAAGCTTGAAAAGAGGAAGAGGTTCTTTGGCCAAATAACATCAGAGATCCTCAGAATTTGAAGGTACCTCAGAGGTCATCTAATAGCACCTCAGTTTGAAACATGAATCCTTCTATGCCATTCCTAACAAGTAGCCATCTAGCCTCTGCCTGAAGACATCTGTGCCTTTATATATTAGTTTCATTCACACAGCTCTGAGCTCAGCAATAGGAGAGGTACAAAGATGATTGCTCTAGTCGTTGCCCTCAGGGGGCTTATAAAATAACCTTATAGGAAAATAATCCTGAGCTGAATGATTTTTCTAAATTGTCTTTCTTTTCTGAAACAATCAGAAGAGGGAAATTGGGAAATATGAATGTTGTGCTGAAATTCTTTGCAAGAATGCCAAATTAAAAGAGTTCCTGATAGGCTGAGAAGGCTTTCCTATGAATCCAATGACAGGCCATGTGTCCTTCATCATCCAAAGACCATCACAGCTAATTGTGGAGAGGTTTATCAGCAAGGGGTTCATCACGAGCTCACGTTCTTCTATTTTTGATCATGGAAACTTTCAAAGGTGCTCTACTAAGGATTTGTGATATGCATTGGTGGAGAGAGACCTCACATTCCACATTGAGGTCAAATTGAAGAATTATTAGGTGTAAGGCTCTATGCTTAACACCGAGGACCCAATACTATATAAAGAATAGCTCCTTTCCTTGAGAAGCTTACCTTCTAGATACATCTATAGCAAGACCTGGGACACATCAACAGATCTTGATGGGACTCCACTCAATCATTTACTGCTCCTACTGTCTACACTTCTTCTTGTTCTTAACAGTTCCTCTACCTCCACCTTCCATCCTCTCCCCTCTGGTCAAAAACAGGCAATGGGGCATGAGGAAACCCAGGATATTATGAAACCTCATGGGTGAATTTGCAAGTAAAGAGTCAACCCCAAAGTGTCACAAATGTATGTACCACTTGAGAAATAGTGCTTTGGTGGGTCAAGATTTTTTTTTTCTAAACCTTAACTTAAGTTGAGCTTAGAATTATGATAATACCAACTCTTCACTGAACTACAGGACCTCAGAAAAGCATGCTAGGGCACTTTCAAAAAGTATTCATTAAGTTTTTTTATTCTGCCTAGTGCTATGTCAGGCCCCACAGGAATACAGAGATGAGAGGACCCTAGAAACATAGGGCATAGAATGTCATAATTGGAAGGGGCCATAAAAGATAGATCACAGAATGTCAGAGCTAGAAGGGACCTTAGGAGTTATCTTGTCAAACCCTCTCATTTCACAGATGAGGAAACTGGTGCCCCAGAGAGGGGAAGTGACTTCCTTAAAATCACACCATTATTAAATGCCAGAGCTGAGACTAGCACCTGGGTTGACTGACTCCTTGATCCTCCTCTTTCTACATAGACCCTATCCTCAATATAAATTGTAAAAATTGACATGAAGTGAGGGATGGGGGTGAAGGGGGGGCAGCTAGATGGCAGAAGGAGTCAAGCTTTGTCAGAAGGACCAGGGTTCAAATTTGGCCTCAGATACTTCCTAGTATAACCTTGGACAAGTCACATAACTCCAACTGCCTAACCTTTGCCCTTCTGTCTTAGAGTTGTTACTAAGACGTAAAGTAAGGGTTGAAAACAATAATTTAAAAACATTGACATGAGGAAGGCATTAGAATTAAGTGGGACTAGGAAAGTCTTCCTGTAGAAGATAGGATTTCAATTAGAACTTAAAGGATCTCATTTTATAGATGAAGAAACTAAGTCAAATGAGATTCAGGGACATGCTTAGGGTTACACAGTTAGTGTCTGAGGTCACATTTGAACACAGGTATTCCATGCCCTTCCTTCCTCTTTCTCTCTCTGTCTCTCAAAAAATGCATACACACACATATATTATATACATATATATATAATTTTCATATTAAAATCCATATTGTTGTCATTATATAATCCAAATGATAATCCACTTTCTTCATTTGTAGATGAGGAAACTAAAGCCTATGTTGCATGATGTGCCCAAGCTCCCATAGGTAAATAGGAATGAGAGGTGGGATCTGAATCCAGGATCTCTGATCCTAGAGGTGGTATTCTTTCCATCACTCCGGCATCTCCTCCCTCATGCTGGACACTATCTCATTCTTCATTCAACCTAAGATTAGGTAAGATTTGAGAGCTGCCACTGAGTTTGCAGTCCACTAAAACCCCCAGATCTTTTTCACAGGAGTTGTTTTCTAGCCACACCTCAGTATTATGTATAGTGACAATTGTTATTAGCAGCAACTGAAGCTATTTTGGACTCAGTTCAAAGCTGCCTTTGAGGTAATTTGGGTTTGATAGAAGCCCGCTCAATGTGGGGTAAGCTGTATGTTTTGGTGGAGTGAAATCCACCTGCATTGGGAGGGTGACCCAATTCCTATGTTTCAGATGCCTCAAAACTTCACACATTGCAGAGCTATTTACCAAGAGCTGTTTGATGTTAAAGAAGCTGTTTAAACCTGCTTTACAAACATCCCTCCACCTTTTCTGGGGTGGAGGGAGATAAAACAGTGAAGCAAAGATATAGAAATCGGAATAGATGCATTCTACCAAGAGTAAATAAACCCTTGCCATTCAAATATAATGTATCCCTGGCGTAAAGATAGGAGAGGAGATAAGCCTCTAAGTTTCTGAAATAGTCGCTGGGCAAGGCTGCTGTACAGCCTCAAAAAGTCTCAAATTCTCACATTAAAAGATAATTCAGAAGGCTCTAATCCAACCCATACTTGAAGATGGCTTAGTGAAATTATTAGTCAATCTAGAATTGGGAATGACAGTTTCCAATCTTACTTCTATAGTTTATTTATAATGTATATGACCTTGGGCAAGTCAGCTTACTCTAGGTTTCCATTTTCTCATCTTTAAAATAAGTTGCCCTCATAGACCTAATCCTTTCTGGCTCTAAATGTTACCTGAGAAATAGTGAGCTAGCTTCTGCTTCCACACCACCAGTGATGGGGATTTCATTAAATTTTTGGTCGTCTGATTTAGAGTGGTTTTTCCTTACCAAATTTTCTGAAACCGCAACCACTAGAAAATAGACTTTGGGAACATGTCCAAAGGGCCATAAAACTGTGCTCAGTTTTGACCAAAACTTTGACCCAGAAATACCACTACTAAGTCTGTATCTAAAAAAGATCAAAGATAGGGAAAGGGACCTACTTGTACAAAATTATTTATAGCAGCTCTTTTTGTGGTAGCACCTGAAGGAGTATCCATCAATAGAGGAATGGCTGAACAAATTGTCTTATATGGTTGTAATGGAATTTCTATTCTATAAGAAATATTTATATTCTATAAGAAATGAGAAACAGGATGATTTCAAAAAAACTTGGAAAGATTTGTATTAATTGATGCAAAGTGAAGTGAGCAGAACCAGGAGAACATTGTATACAGTAACAGAAATATTGCATGATTCTCATCTGTGAAGAACAAAATTTTACTCAGCAATGCAAGGATCCAAGATAATGCCACAGATCTCATGATGAAAAATGCTCTCCACAGCCAAAGAAGGAACTGTCAAGATGTGAATTCAGATTGAACCATACCATTGGTCACCTAATTTCCTGTGTGAGGTTTTCACAACATGAGGAATATAGCCATTTGTATCATATGAAAACAGGGCAAAAACCTGTAACTGATTGCTTACCATTTGTGGAGGGAGTAGGAGAGGAAGGAGAGAATTTGGATTGCAAAAGTCCAGAAAACAATTTTTTAGAAACCCTTACTTTCCATCTTAGAATATTGGTTCTAAGGCAGAAGATCAGTAAGGGCTAGGCAATGGGAATTAAGTGACTTGCAGAGAGTCATACAGCTAGGAAGTGTCTGAGGTAAAATTTGAACTAAGAATTTTCCCTCTCCAGGTCTAGCTTTCTAAACCACTGAGTCACCTAGCTGCCCCCAGAAAATATTTTTTAAAAAATCGTTTCTACAAGTAATTGAAAAATGAAATGAATAGACAAAAAAGAAAGAAAATGATCAGATAGGAGGGGCTGTTTTCTTCTCTGCACAAAACTCTTTAATGGTTCTATTTGCTAGGACTTCAAATCTAAATTCCTCTGGATTTCGAAGACCTCCATAATCCAATTTCACCTCATCCATCCAGTGTTTTTTCTTATCATTTCATAACACACATTGTCTGCTTTGTTAAGTTCATGTTCTTACTGTTCCATAAATGTAACATGCTCCTTCCTTTCTATTTATGATTCCACCAGTGCCCCAAGCTGGAAACCCTAAGTCACCTTTGATTTCTCCCTCTCTCTCAACTCCACCCCAACCAATAAGTCACTAAGTCCTACCTCTGCAACATGTACCTTCCCCCCCAACAGCCACCACCCTGGTTTAAGACCTCATTACCTTTCATATAAACTACTGTAATAACTTCCTATCTCATCTCCCTGGCTCCACTTTCTCCTCTATCAAATCTGCACACTGTTGTCAAAAATAATCTTCCTAAAGCACAGGTCTGGCCATGTGTCTCCCTGTGTCAAAACTTTCAAAGGTCACCCCTTGCTCTGCCAAGTAAGGTTCAAGGAAATCAAGGTCTCAACAATCTGATTTCGTCCTACCATTCTTACTAACTCCCAGTATTTCCCCCACACGCATGAGGACTGGACTACTCATCACTCACTGGATTTGTCTTTCCCATTCCCCTAACTCCCAAATAATGTTTTCTTGAATGAATCGATGTTTTTGTTTATGTTCGATCCAGTTCAATTAATTTAAATTCAATTGAATATTCACTGAGTGCCTGCTGATGCTAGGGATCCAAAAATTAAAAAACAAAACTGTTTTTCATCGAGGTTACACTAAAAGATTATCAGATAATGGATTTGGAGCTGGAAGGGACTTTAGGGGCCATCTATTCCAACCTTTCATTTAAAAATGGGGAAACTGAGGCCTAGCAAAGTGAAATATCTTGCCCAAAATTACACAGGTAACATGTGGCAGAATTGGAATCTGAACTCAGATACTCTGACTTCCAAACCACTGTTCTTTCCACTGCACCATATTATACTCTTTCCTGTTCTATTTTGGCCAAAAGCCTATGGAGAAGGAGGAAGGCCATATTTGACCCTGAACATTCCTCTTCCATAGACTTTTGGGTCAAGCCACTGATCCTGAAGAGGACCAAATTCTAACCATATTTATTGGCACCTACCTCCATAAGCCTGATGTCCACTTTACTTCCTTTCTTTGTTCTTCATCCCCAGCTACACTACATCTCTATAAATTCTACTCCAGGATACTAGTACCTTCAAGAGTTCAACCTGATGTCTATGCCCAAATCTCCAATGCTACTACAAGTCAGACTAGGATTAAGACGACTTTCAATTGCTGCAAATATAGGCTTAAGAAAAATATCATCAAATATGACAAGACAAACATAACAGGATATTAGAACTAATGGCCACATTAGAACATAGACTGGAAAGGAGCCTAAAAATATAGAGGATCTTTAAAATGTAAAAATCAGAGCTGTTATGGGAGCTTTATTACACAGAATCTAGAAGCAATCAATCAATTTATTAGGTGCCAGGCTTTACATTAGGCATCGAAGGAAACAAAAACTAAAATGAAGAGTCCATATGATCTCAAGGTGCTTATACTATTAGATAAAAGAACACCTATTTGAGTAAGAATCTGTAAAATGCATTTAAAAAGTTAGGTTTAAGACTTATGAGAAAGAACGCTATCCACATCCAGAGAAAGAACTGTGGGAGCAGAAATACAGAAGAAAAATAACTGCTTGATCACATGGGTCGATGGGGATATGATTGAGGATGTAGACTCTAGACAATTGCCCTAGTGCAAATATCAATAACATGGAAATAGTCTTAATTAATGACATATGTAAAACCTAGTGGAATTCCTCGTTGGCTATAGGAGAGGGATGAGAAGAGAGGAGGGAAAGAACATGAATCATGTAACCATGGGAAAATATTGTAAATTAATTAATTAAATAAAAGTTTTCAAATAAAAAAGTTAGATTTGGAATAATAATAATAGCTAGTATTTATATAGTACTTTAAGTTTTGCAAAGCACTTTACAAATATTATGCCATTTTATCCTTACTACAATCCTGTGTTCAGTTAATTTTCAGTCCTATCCAACTCTTCATGACCCTATTTGAGGTTTTCTTGGCAAAGATACAGGATTGATATGTAATTTCCTTCTTAAGCTCATTTTACAGATGAAGAAACTGAGGCAAACAGAGTTCAGTGACTTGTCCAAGTTCACACAGCTAGTAAATTTATGAGATTGGGTTTAGACTCAGATCTTTCTGTCCCCAAGTCTAGTGCTCCTTCTCCTGTGCCGCATAGCTATATGTCATTTGTTTTTTAAGTAAGGTAACTGAGGCTCATAAAGGTTTTCCTAGGGGATGACCTTATTTCTCATTTTAATTTCCCCTTTGCTCTTGGAGTGGAAGGACTGGACACACTGAGGCAATGATCATGGCTATCCCATGGAATTCAGATCCACATTCATAACAACATAACTTTCATAGAGATATCTTAGGATCATAGAATCTGAGAGCTAGAAAGAACCGCAGAGGCATCCTAACCCAACCCAGAATAATATCTTTGACAGTAACCTAAACAAGTGCCATCTATTATTTCTTTAGAGATTTGCAATGATGGAAAACTCACTATCTCCCAAGGCAGCCTTCTTATGATTGGGAAGTTTCCTTTCATATCAAGATAAACCCTATCTCCACAATTTCCTCCCTTGCTCTGAGTTGTGTCCTCAAGGGCAGAGTTTTTTCCTGACATCTGTGAATGCTTAATAAATGCTTGTTGACTTGGTTTGACTCTGCTCCCTGAGAAGAACCTTCTGTCTCTTGCAAGGAACATTCAGGAGATGTTAATTGATAATAATGAGGGTGTCATCTCCTCAATACCTAACCTTGTTTATAATGATCTATGATTTTCTATGATCTGGAAAAAGGGAGGTGTCACTCAGGGTCATGCTGCTTAGCTAACTAGAGCTCAACTCACCCATCAGCATAGCAATCCACCTATTCTTAAGTGACTCTTGGGAAATTTGAGGCATTTGGAGGTAAGGAAAGCTTTGGGCCTTGCCTCTACCTGTCCTCCAAATCCCTTTCTTTGACCAATCTACTAATCATGGAATAACCCTAAATTAACCATAGACTCACCTCTAAGCCCATAAAGCCTCCAATTCCCCTGGTTGATAATCCGATACTCCCATGTGGGCATCTAGATGGTGCAGTGGATAGAGTACTAGCCCAGTCAGGAAGACTCATCTTCCTCAGTTCAAATCTGGCCTCTTACACTCACTAGCTGTGTGACCCTGGGCAAGTCACTTTACCTATTTGCCTCAGTTCCCTCACTGTGAAATGATCTGGAGAAGGAAATGGCAAACTGCTTCTAGTATCTTTGCCAAGAAAACCCCAAATGGGGTCATGAAGAATAGGTCACAACTGAATTGATGGAGCAACAACAATGACACCCCATACCCCATAGCTAGTGCTTAGTTTTCCCCTTTCTTATTTACTTATCATAGGATTTAGAACTATGAGGGTGCTTAAAGATCATATGACTTTAAGTCTCTTTGCTTTACAGAGGGAGGAACCTCATGAGATCCAGAGAATCTAAGTGACTTGTCCAAAATGACACAGCTGGAGAGGGATAGGTAGGCTTAGAAGTCAGGTCTCTTGACTCCACATCCAGTGTTCTTACCATTGGCCCTGCATACTGCCTCTCTTGTATTGCACATGACAGCTTTATCCCACTTTGAACATGTGCTCCATGGCACAAGGGCCATGTTTAATATGTGCTACTTATCTTCCCAGAGCTTGGCACAGGGCTTCACACATGGAAGACACTGAATGAAGGTTTGTTGAGCAACTGAACCCAAATCACAGTTGGACTTTTCCTCCTACCATTGCTGCACACTGTCTCCCTTTTCCCAGCTATGGACTGACCCCATGTCAACCAGAGTGACTCCTAATCTGGGTCTCAGGTTAATACTTCACTCCGGGCACCGACGGGCATATCCTGGTTACACACTGAACCCCCGTCCCTACCTTCCCATTCATGCCAAATGATCATTTCAGTAGCAATACCAGTAGTTTGGGGGACCTAGGGGTCAAAGTGGATAGAATCAGGAAGACCTGAGTTCAAATGTGGCCATAAAGCCTTACTATGTCACCCTAGGCAAGTCACTTAACTCTGTTTGCCTCATTTTCCTCTTCTGTAAAATGAACTGGAAAAGGAAATGGCCAATCACCTCAATATCTTTGCCAAGAAAATCCCAAATGGGGCCACAAAGAGTAGGACATGGTAGAAAAAGATTGAACAATGAGCGATTTATATCTCTTTTACATGAAAGAACAGGTAAGTGTGTGTGAATCACTCAGTGAAGCCCCCACCATAACCTAAAACACAACTATGAATTATCTCTGTACTTCAGGTGCTCAAATTTCCTAAGGAATTAAAATTCAGAGAACAAAACCCAGTGCTTAGGTACTAGGGAATGGAAGCAAGGAAGCTGGACAGGAAGCTAGTGATGTAGCGGGCAGCTGTGACACAAGAATTCATGCTCATGTATAGAGGTGAGGCTATGGGAAGTCTCATCAACCATCATGGGTATGACCTCCCGTTTTGCTCCCAAAGGGAAGAGTACTAAGTCCAGACCAACTAGAGATCAACCTATCAATATTTTCCTCAGTTTCTCCAACTGTTCTGCTATGGTCCCACTTTGTGGGTTGTTTAGCATCATAATCAATATAAACCAGTGGTACCCAGACATTTTTGGCCTACCGCCCCCTCTCCAGAAAAAATATTACTTAGCCCCCTGGAAATTAAATTCTTAAAAAGTTTAATAGCGATTAATAGGAAAGATAAATGCTCCTGTGGACATCGCCACCATCCTGGATTGCTGCAGCACCCACAAGGGTGGACTTAAGAAGATGAAGAATAGTGGTTATAATTATAATTGTTTTTTAATGCCAACTTAAAAACAATTTTGACAAGGCTCCACAACAAAGACTATTAAAAAGAAAATGAATGACTCTGGAATTGAGCAGTTTCTAGCAGGAGATAGTTTTTTCTATGGATGTCAAGGCATTCCACTGACATTCTTCTTTGATGCCTCATCATGGGGAACTGGTGTCCCTTAATTCCACTTTGAATTTTAGGATAAGATCTTATACCCTCCCTGGCTTCCTTTTTCTGGCAGTTTCTACCATGCCAGAAAGGGCTTTCAAGATTGTAACCATGGTCTAGAACCATGTTGGCAAAGGCATGGCATTGGTGCCAAAGTGGCATGTTCTCCCTCTCCATAGCCCCTGAGAACATTTTACATGCCCTACCTTTCTGCCCAGCTGCCCAATGCAAGCACTTCTTTCCTCTACTATCTGGGGTAATGCAAGGAGGGCTCACAAGCAGCTTGAAGTTGCAGTTTGGGCATGCAAACTCAAAAACATTCACCAGTGCTGGTCTAGAATTAGCCTTGGTAAGTGCAGAGAGGGTCATTATCAAAGGCTTACCTACCAACATATGAAAATTCTAAACCACAGCCACTGAGAAAGAGTGACCTGCTAAGGCACTGGAAAGGGAGAGAATTGTGTCCTGTGCCTAGGAAGGGAGCACCCATGTCAATGGATGCCCAACCCTGCCTAAGAAAGGAATACTCATGTTCATGGATGCCCAGACCTGAACTGAAATATGAATTGAAATATGAAGTCATAGAACTTGTCTAGATAGAAATGGTCAAGTTATGGTGTCGTCCAGAATTTGGCAATAGATGGCACTTATTTCTAAGTCATTTTTGTTTAAGTATATAAACATTTTAGAAGATGGAGTTCTCAGCAAAATCCCTACATTTGCAGTTAGCACTGAGCTCTCCCCAATATGAGAGGCCAAGCCATGAGGATTAAGTGCTGGGAGATGCCATGAAGCTGTGGGAGAACAATGAGAGCCTGAAGGGTTTGTTCTAGTGATCTGTAACACTGCTTCTAGTTCTGATATTCTATGATTCTAAATATGAGCATTTGGGATTGTATTTTCTAGATTACACTTACAAGATGATGATATCTAAGCTCTGACTTATTATCCAGGAAAAGTACCTATTCCCTGAAGAGGTCAGTTGGAATGTAATTCAGAAGCCAAAAAAAACCCCAGCTCAAAACAGCAACAAAAATCCAGAGTACTTTCAAGAAAGTCTTGGAAAGAAAAGGAAAATCTTTTCTTGTCCTCATTCTGGATATCTTCATATACCTTTTATATATGTCTTCTCGACCGAGGAGACTTGGACTTAGGAAGTACAGAACAAAAGAAGTAAAGAAAATTGAAACTCGGCTCTCTTTCTTCATCTGCAAAATAAGACTGTTGGACTAGCTGACCACTGATCTCCTTGCTAGTTCTAGCTCTGTGGTTCTAGGTTCCTTAGAGCCATCTTTATTTTTCACAGTGCTGATTCAATTCTATTACATTTCCTAGCTCAAAAGTCTTCATTACCTCCTTGTTGCCTATAGGATCAAGTACGATATAATAGGAAAAGAATAAAAACAAAACTCTTAACCATTCAATTAACTGTCAGAAGACCAGGGTTCTAATCCTGGTTACTAATTAGCTATGAAAATTTAGGTCAGTGACTTTAACCACTTTGAGACTCATTTTTTCCATCTGTAAAATAGGATTGCTGTGAGAAAACTTAAATATTCTATAAAGGTAAACTATGTTTATTATCATCTCATAGTGGATGCTTAATAAATGCTCTTCAATTGAGTGACTGACTTGCCAAAAGATTTCTGATCTTATCAGAGTGGGCCCTTTCTGAACCTACAGGTCACCAGGCATGTATCTGCTTGCCTTGTCTTCCTGAGTTTTTGTGAATTCTCAACATTCCTTCTCACTCATTGGCTAGTCTTCTTGATGAGATCATTTGGGATCAGCTGGGTTCAATCCAGAAACATAGTCCATTGACCAACTCATCCTCAAAGACTTTCCAGACTCCCCGAGCTTGCGCTCCATTGTCATGAACTTTGAGAACACAGAATCACCCACAGTTGGAGACATACTGGGAGATTTTCCTTCTGTGACACTTATACTAAATATAGTTCATTTTACAGATGAGGAAACTGACCCAGAGAAGGAATTTGTCCCAAGTAGCAAATGAAGGCAGGATTCAAATCCATGTCCTCTGACTCCAAATCTAATATTCTTTGCCTCCAACATGCTGTTCTTGAAGCCTTCAAGCTCTATATAAATGTGAGTTGTTATTCTATGTTATTTTGACAACACTGACAACAACTGAAAACATGTGTTGTTCAATTCAGAGAACAAAGTGGAAAATACCTTACATCCCTCACTTTACACAATGGAGTGCACAACACACACATGCACACACACACACACACACACACAGAGAGAGAGAGAGAGAGAGAGAGAGAGAGAGAGAGAGAGAGAGAGAGAGAGAGAGAGAGAGAGAGAGGGCTAAGGTTAAGGAGAAAGGCTCACTATTTCATCTGTAACTAAAAATGGCATTTAGGATAAAAGTGGGTAAGGACAGAGATGGGAAATGGTGAACTATGGTGCCAGAAGTACAAAGTTATTTTGCAAAAAAATCTTTTGTTAAAATTCTGAGTAAACATGTGCCTGGAACAAAAAAATAATAATCCCTCTCCTACTTTTAGTGATCCTATGCTTCTTTGAGTCATCTTCATTTTTCGCTGATCCAATTCCATTGCATTTCCTAGCTCAAAAATCTTCCTTGCCTCTCAATTGCCTATAGGAACAAGTGGGAGGTAATAGAAAAGAATAAAAATAAAACCCCAAACCATTCAATTAAATGTCAAGACCAAGATTCTAATCCTGGTGACTAATTAGCTGTGAAAATTTAGGTCCAAGCATTTAGAAATCTCCAGTGAGGAAAAGATGCCAACTCCCTGTTTTGGGACATATTCTTATTTCCTAACTCAGAGTTTTAAGAGGTTCTTACTTTAATATTGACCCCAGTCAAGTGATCAGAGGGATGAAATCAGACAAGAGGGAGACAAGCCTAACCTCTCATTCAAACCTGTTCTAGATCTCCTCCCTCCACCCACATGTACTCCTTGGCTGATCCTAAGTATCTGTCAGTAGCAGATGCCAAACAATGATGTCTTTCAGGTGAACCAGGTGATCAATGTCATTCCCAGGAGGAGGTGACTGGACTGACTTCTCTCCAGATGCCAATGGCAGCTCTGTGGGTCAGACAGACCCCAGTGGAGGAAACCTGGGCTAGGCTGGGAAAGAAGGGAACTTGTATAGTGGTTATGTGTAGAAGGAGGTCATTTAAACCATAGTGATGGTTAGGTCAACTCTTTGGGTTCAAGGTTTTTCCAATGTGCACATGATGGAGTGGCCCACCTTCTCTTGGCACCTCCCTATTACACCATTTGCCTTCCTCTGGTTTCTTTGGAATGCTCCAGCCCCACCTTAATCAGGCAGCCTGTTTGGTGAATATGTAACATGCTTCCTCTCAAGGTCACTCTTTGAAGTGGCTGGATTACAAAGATCTCTCCAAGAATGAAGCTGAGCCTGAGGACTTCAGTTGGGATGGAGGTGGTCAGGGATCCTCAGAGAGTCTAAAAACAGTTGAACCCAGGGCAAGGGTATCAGATTTGGAGACAGAGGGCCTTGGTTTCCAATCCTATTGTTGTAACAATTATCATGTAATTGTGGACAAATAATCCCTCATCTCTGTGCCTCGGTTTCCTTATTTGTCAAATGAAGTGGTCAACCTTGATCTTTCATGTCTTTTGTAGATCTGCATCCTATGATCTTTTCAGATGTTGGTTTGTTTTGGGGCCAGCTTCTCTGAGAATTTAGATAAGTTTTGGATTTCTTGCCCAGAATTAGGGCATACCTACCCTATATCTGAGAAGGCATGGGTCAAGAGGACTACCCTTTGGCTAGAAATGTGCTACTAATTCCTTGCCCTTTTCTCTTCCAACCCTTTCTAGGGAAATAGGTACCCATCAGTACTTTAGATCTGAATTAAAGGGGTCCTCTTAGCCTTAGACATGTAGAGAGTGACTTTAAGGGGCATAGACTGGGCCCAAGAAGGTATCTCTTTGTAGAAGGCATTTTCTATCAATGAATGCTGGAGCCTACGGATTAATGGTTCCTAATTTCCAGGGGTATATTGCTTCAGAGATAGAAGAGGTACCTGAGACCCTGAAGCTAACAACATATTGGGAAGAAATTGGCTAGAGTAAGAATAATAATATAAACATTATTAATAATAACTACTGCCATACTGCTTTAAGGTTTATAGAATGCTTTCATAATAGGAACATTTTGAGGAGAATAGTGCAAGTATAATCCTTTATGACCATTGTACAGAGGAGGAAACCAAAGTTCCTAAGAAAAGAAGTGGCTTACTCAAGATCGTGCGCTGAATAAGTGACAAAAGCAGGATTCAAATCCATGTCATCTGGTTTCAAGGCCAGCACTCTTACTCTTCCAGGCTTTTTCAAGAACAGATGTGGAAGTGTCTCTAGGAAGACCTCCTTGAAACAAGTATGGTTGACTTCAATAGCCCAGAAGTTTATGACCTCCTACCAACACCAAAAGATCTGGGCTTCACTCTTTACTGTCACTGGCAGAAGAGCAAACACTGACATCTCAGAGGCCATCCAGGACTTCTTAAGCAACATCCCTCTATGGCATTCCAGCAGTGATCATTGATCTATCAGGGAGATTTAGGGTGAGATAATAGATTAGAAGTTGGGGGAGGAACATGGAAGTCATCTAATTCAACTTCCTCATTTTACAAGGAAGGAATAGGAGGCCCTAGAAAGGTGAAATCTAATCTAATCCAATCCACTTGCATTTATTAGGTACCAACTGCATGTGTAAGGCACAAGAGATACAATAATAAGATAAAATAAGGTCCTGCCATTGAGAAACATTCTATGGGGATATGTAACATAAGGGATTTGTTCAAAGTCAAAGAGGTTGCAAAGAACTGAGATTGTGACCTTCCTGGCTCTAAATCCAACAATATTTTCCATTGCACCACTGGCTCTCTACCCCTTTTCTTTTGGGGAGGGGGTGGACTTAAAACACCAATTCAGTCTTAAATTTAGAAATATGATAAAACCCCCAAAGACTACATAGTTCTGAGGTACCTGCTCCCGGCCTAGGTTTCTCTTCTGGCCTCAAGATTATATCAGCCTAATTCCTACTTGAAAACAAGTCCAAAAACATCGTGAGAGAGTAGAAATGGCATAGGACCTGAGTTTAAATACTATCTTTTACACTTACTAACTTAGTAACAATGGGCAAATCATTTAAACTGTGTGGAGGTTGGTTTCTTCATCTATGAAATGAGGGGGTTAGACTAGATAGATTCTAAGGATACTTTCAGCTAAAGTTCTAGGGGCCTCTTAACCTGGAATCGCATTTAAGGAGCCATATTCTATTTGACTGTAAGGATCTAATTTGCCTTCTTTCCATCACAATCCACTGCCTTTGATATGTCATGGAAATATGGTCCCTTGACAGCTTGCTTTGGAAGCCAGAACTTAAAATTTTCACCATAGTTTGATATTGCTATCCAGGGTGAAAGGAAAGATCCTCTCTAAGTGTCTGTACTCTGAGGGGTGGATGATGGATGCAGAAAGATGATTACAAGAGATAGAAAGAGCAAGATCAAGGCCTCCATGGTTAACTTGGAGAAGAAACTCTGAGCTTTGGATATAAGACCATAGTGTTCAGGAGAAGCCCTTTCTCATTCCTAAATTCTCAGTCTCCCAAGCCCCTTGCAACTTTGGTCATCTCCATGGACAGAGGTGCAGCTTGGTAGATAGGGAGTGTGGCCAGAGCCAGAGCAGGTACTAAGACGGGAAAAGAGAGAGATCTTTACGTTCCTCTGTCCAGACCTCTCTTCGGACTTCACTGACAAGCAAAAAGCTAAGTAAGAAAAATTTTAAGTCTATCATCTGCTGTCATTTGGGCATGAGGGAAATGATTTGTTTTGTTTTTGTCCTGGCTTGGCCTCTCGATTGATCATTATTTGATCCAATAACAAGACCATGAGTCAAGGTGTGTGTGTGTGTGTGTGTGTGTGTGTGTGTGTGTGTGTGTGTGTGTGTGCTTGTGTGGGTGCATTTGTGTGTGAGCAAGTGTGTATGCAAATGAATAAATTCCTACTATTTTGAAAAATACCCTACAAATGCTCTTATTTTCATATTGAAAAATACCTAGGCATATAGTTCAACTCCTTTTGTGTATGCTTGGCCCTCAACCCTCTCCCTCAGAATGATTATGATGTGCTAGAAAGACAACTGAGTGACAGAGATTCAGATCTCAGTTCTGCTACTTCCTTATCTGTGAGGCTTTGGGTCACTGATCTTTCCTTCAGTCTTGGACCATATTAAAGCACCTTCAGGTGGAGAGCTATCTCCATTTTTTTTCTTCCAACTGCTGGGCTCAAGAGAAAGCATCTCTTTCCCACCTCCTCTGACTAATCCCAGATTCTGAGAGATGAAAAGGATTGAAGGCCATCTGTTCCAAATCCTGTGTGAAAAATAGGCCCAATGAAGTTAAACTTGATGGACACTTGAACATCAAGACTTCCTCCATTTCCCAATCTTTATTCTTGGGTATGTGCTGAGAAGGGTGACTGAATGAGGGAGAGAAAAGGGTCCCTTATCACCCTAGCTGTTCTTTCTTCCAACCCAGTGGCATAGATGCTGCTGAGTCTCTGGGAAAGATGTGGCAAAGGTGGGGCACTTACTCTGCTAGTCTGTCAGGATGCTCCACACGGGGTGGAGTAATGAAGGGGTGGAGCCTAATACAACAAAGAAAAACTGGGTAGCCTCAGGTGGTACGTTAGGAATCAAAAAGGCCCAGCCTGCTGAAAGAGGAGAGCCTTATTCCAGCAACCTCAGCCAGCACAGAACAGTCTGAGAGAAGGAGTCAGAGCCACTGGTTGCTTAAAGCTCTAAGAGCCCAAGAAGACACCAGGGTCCCTTCTGCTTGCCAGAGATCCAGAAGCTCCAACTCTTCAGGCTGCTGAAGGGTTATCCCAGTTCTGGCTGAGACTTGCCTTGGACACCACCGTGATTGATCCTGTCCTGCTCTTCGGGTTTATCTGCCTTGTGTGGATTGTGCACGTAAGTCCAGTGGAGAGTGGTATTATGGCCGGAAGAGGAGTCAGAAGTCAGGGTGGGAAGACTCATGCCTTCACCCCTGAACCTTTTGATGGACACAATCTAGATGTATACCGCTGGCTGCATCAATTTAATGTCATCAGTGACCTGAACAACTGGGATGATTCTACTCAGATGAAGTTCCTGACTGAGTCCCTCCAAGGAGAAGCCCTAGATGTCTACAGAGGACTTAGCCCAGAGGCCAAAGGTAACTGCCAGGCTGTGAAAGATGCCCTATTTGAAGCCTTCCGTTCTGAGAGTGATATTGAGCATAAGCAATCTCATGGTCCCAGGGAGATTGTATTTGCCAATAGTATGGGCAAGGGATATTACCTCAAAGGGAAAATTGAGGGTATTCCTGTGAGGTTCCTAGTGGACTCTGGAGCCCAGGTATCAGTGGTCAATCCAGAGTTGTGGGAGCAGGCTACTGACGGAGATTTAGACACCCTTCGACCCTTTGAAAATGTGGTAAAAGTGGCCAATGGGGCTGAGATGAAGATCTTGGGCATCTGGGACACTAAAGTGACCCTGGGGAAGTTTGAGATGGAGGCTGAATTCTTGGTGGCCAATGCAAGCACAGAAGAAGCCATCATTGGAACAGATGTGCTCCAAGATCATGGCGCCATCTTGGACTTCAAGCACCGCACATGTACCCTGAGAGGAAAGAAGTTCCGTCTTCTGCCTGTTGGCGATCCTATAGAAGATGAGTTTGACCTGGAACTCATTGAAGAAGAGAACTCTAACCCCTGAAGAGTTTCTCTTTACTTAAGCCTAGAAATATGGTCTTGCAGACCTGAAAGGCAGGTGAGGGGTGGGTGGGTGAATTGTAATTGACCAACCTTCTGAAACCAATCCTTTTCTTTTCTTTCCTTCTTGGGGAGCTTAAACATGTTCCTATAGTTGTGGGGTGGAAGAGAAGGAGCAAAGTTTTCTGATAAATAATGCATTAGTGAGGGAGAGTAGACCTGTATTCATTACAGAAGTGGTCCCTGCTTGGATGCCTTCTTTCTCTTGTCATCTTGCTCTCTGTTGCAAAGACTTCAACAGCTAACTGCTTAGATTTAACAGGAAGCTAGAAGTCCACTCTTTGAAGAAGGGACTGTAGTCCCCAATTCCATGCACTTGAGATAGTTATACTAAGCCTTCAGAGGTCCACGCCGAGAGATTTGCTAAAATATCAACTGACTGTGGATATTTCAGAAACTTCCCAGTGGTGTGATTCTCTAAGGGGTCCCCAAAGCTATCTCTAGATTATCTTCTTTCTTACTCTTCTTGTCTGCTCTGCATGGCCTATTTCTTTCTGTCACCTGCTTGAAAGCTTTGGAACACGCACCAATGATTAGGATGTTTCTAAAACCAATAAATACCAATTTGACCCAATTACAGAGTGGTGTGTTGATATGATGTAAATAGAATGGCAATGTAAGATAGAGGGGAAAGAGAAAGCTTGCTACTCATTAAGGTTTTTGTTGAGAACTTGCCTTCTAGCTAGATGATATAACAGAAGCATATAGAATTTTGACTGGAAGAGTTCCATCCCCTCATTTTATGGAGGAGGAAAATGAGACCCATTGATGGGAGGCCACACATTTAACAAGTAGCTGAGGAAAGATTTAAACACAGTTCTTATCCCACACTCAGTGTTCTTGTCATTATAACACACCATGGCTCTGCTCAAGAGGCTAGATAGGGAGAGAGGAAAGATGTATTTAATTGGGAAATGAGAGTATCATTCAAAACAGGATATGGTCACATATCAATGGATGAGGTAAAAAACTAAAGCATATGTTGGCAGGGTGGGAGGGTCAGAGAATGGAGTGTAGTGGGCACTGAATAGCAGGGGGCAGTGTCATGGAGACAGAGGGATTTGAATGGGTTATAAACTGGGCAGGATTTGGTGGATTTTGTCTTAGCTAAATTTTATATCCCCAAGGCACTAACACGTTCATAAATCTTTGCCAAACGTAGTTGAACTGAAAAGAAAGATGTAAAGCATATAAGACTGAAATTCTTTTTCTCCTTGTCTTTCACATCCTGTTTTTTCAAGGGAGGGAAGAATGTTTATATCCTTCTACCTAGAGGCTCAAAAACACCACAAAATTGGGGTGGAGAGCAGGTGGTGAGGTGGGAAGAGTCAGCCTCTATTTTCAGAAGTGCTTCATGGTTTGCAAAGTACCCTCTTCATGACAACCCTGTAAAGAAGGTGCTGTAGGTATAATGGTTCCCAATTTTTAAAAGAGAGAGCTGAGGTCCTGAAAAGGAGATCCAGGTGACCTACAGCTAGGTTAAATGCTGAAGACAGGAGACAAAGCCAGCAGCCAAATAGGCTCCGGGGCTCTGTGCGATTTCCACTTCATTTTCAAGATTAGAGATGTAAAAGAAAATACTCAACTATTCAAAATGTATTCATCCAAGGTTTAAGCTTGCCTTCAAAAGTCCTTTGGCAAGCATATTAGGGAAGACCCCATGTTAATTGGCTGTGGGCCCTCACAGGTAAGTGAGGAACCCCCAAAAGGCTAACAAAGTAGCTTTGACCTTTTTAAGTTAGTGGCAAAGGTCTGAGAATAGAGGTAGGCCTATATCCTTAAATGCTGGGGGAGGAAGCAAAGGCGGTCTGCATCTGAGGCTTGGGAGTGCCTATAAAAACAGAGCTGCTCACACATGTGTGGTGAGGCTTTTGGCCAGGTGCTTTGAGAGGATGAAGATGAAAGATGGGAAATGCCATTTTTAACTCATCCAGGAGTGGAATGAGCATCACAGCTCGGCATCACTGCGGAGACCAAACGAGAGCCAAGCCTGCCTGAAAAATAGTAATAACTGAGTTCCTGTCACTCATTAGTGTTTAAATCATTATATTAAGTTTAATAAACATTCATTAAGTGCCTAATATGTGCAATCAATCAATCAACAATTATTTATTTGTTGCTGGCATCTATGAGCAAGTCACTGTGCTAAATACTAGAGATACTTTGGACTTGTATACAAAGAATGAAATTATACCTGTTCTCACTGAGCTCATCTTCTAATGAAGGCAAGTTCATCTAAGTATATGTGAACAAAAATAATAGAGCATCAATATAAAATTACCCTTTTAGAATGGAAGGCGCCAAGTGAAAAATGAAGAACAGTTCCTGCTCTCAAGGAGATTACATTCCACTGGGGACAGGAATGAGGTGGGATTCAGGCAGAGATAGAGCATTTACTCAATAAAGTAAATACGAAATAAGAGGGTGAAGGGATCACGGGAATGATTCATGAAAAAGAGATCCAGGAATATCTGATGAAGGAAAGAGTACTAAGTGGGGCTATGGGGTAGAAAGGAGAGTCGAGAATGCTTCGCAGAGGAGATGGTGCTTTGACTGAACCTTGAAAGGAGATGAAGATTCTGAAAAATGGAAGAGAGGAGCAGGTACATGATCCCAGGAACAAGTAATGGCTTGAAGGAAGAAGTAAGCTTGGTAACTCCTTCAGAAGGACCCAGTACTAACTAAAAAATTTCAAGTTTTCCAAATCCACTTTGAAATAAGAACCAGAAATAACCTGAACCAAGGATTCTTATTCTTGCGCTGCCATTCCTCTTCCACTTAATAGAGGCAGAGGTGTAATAATCTGAATACCAGATTTGATGCTGAAAGACCTTGGATTGTATCCTGGCTTGGACATTTATTGTTCTTTTTTTTCCTTTTAAATGCGGCAGTCATTTCATCTTTTCTGGGATTTATCCATCTCATTTGTTAAAAGAGAGCATTGGACTAGATATTCTTTAAGGTTTCTTCTAGCTCAAAATCTTACATAACTATGAAAAAATTAATAAATTTGAATAAATGGATCAATGGTTTGGGGATTCTGAGCATGCAGAAGCTAGTAGCTCGATTTTATTAGCACTTTGTTCAGGAGATTAATAGGAATTCTCTCTCCTTCCTCACCCCACCCTGATGAAGAAAGAAAGGAATCACAGATTCTCAGGAGAAAAGATTGATGGGTCTTTAAATGTCCCCATTCCTCAGATGAGAAAGGGCAAGGCCCAGAGAAGTTAGGCTATTTGCTTGTAGTCACCCAGCTAGTAAGTGAAAGAGTCACATCTAAACTTAGGACTTGTGACTAAATCCAGTTTTCTTTCCCACTCCACATGAGAGGAATTAAAGGGTCCAACTTCTGACTCTCCAAGGAAAGGCCAGCAGTGCTGTGTTGCCAAAATCCAGCCCAGGTTTGGTGAAGGTCCTATTGTGGGCCTCAGAAGCAATCACAAACTTTGTTCTAATACAGGACAATTTCCAAGCCTTCCCTGACTATTTCTTTCCTTACATATAGCAGAACTGAACACACCTATATAAACAGAAATGGGGTAAGGTCATGGCCAACGTCAGGCTGTTGCTTTTGTCATCATGAATGACTGACAAACAAAGAGGGAGAAAGACAGACAGACAGAAAGATATATAGAGAAAGAGAGACAGAGACAGGGAGACAGAGACAGAGACAGAGACAGAGAGAATGCATTCTGGCCCAGGAAGTTTATCTTTGAGGTCCAAGACTTAATAGTAGCTCCCATTAATTTTGTGTGGTATATTCTCTAGCTTCATTCACATTTCAGTTTATTCCCCACCTCCCACTGGAAGCCTTTCCAGATCCTTCTAGCTACCCCTCCTCTCTCTTCAAATTATCTTCCACAGTCTTATATGTTGTACCTCCCAGTAGAATGTAAACTCCCCGGGCACAGGGACTTTTTTTTCCCCCATTTGTCTTTGTATCCCTAGTACAGTGCCTTGTACATAGTATCTACTTAACAAATACTTGTTGGATTGGATTCGGTTACATTAAAGTTTGCTTTTCTCCATAAGTTGTGTCTTTGGTAGTGCAAGTATTATTATCCCTCTTTTGCAGATGAGAGTCCTGACGTTCAGAGAAATACATTTTGGTATAGTGGAGAAAGAACTGTCCTTGGAATCCTGACTTTTGTCTTTTACTAGCATAGGTTTCTTAGGCAAGTCACTTTAGCTTTATCTTGTGGTGTCTCAGTTGGGTTGGATCTAAATCTCAGGTTTCTTCCGACTCTAATATTTTGTGGCTCTTTTCACTATCATGAATCAAAGGTTGGACTTGAACTCAAGCCTTCTGCTGCCAGAACCAATGCTTTCCCCAATATGGCACACTGGCTGGTTTTTTGCTGTGAGCCAAGATCTTATTTCTTTCTTCCCATTGGCCAGAAATTATTTTTGTGACTGTAATTAGAATAGTGGCTCTGGATAAATTCAAAATTCCACCAGCAATGCATTAATGTCCCAATTTTGCCACATCCCCTCCAATATTCATTACTCTCTCCTATTGTCATTAAATTAATTGAGTAAAGTGGATGGCAATATGGAATTATGCCCAAAGAGTGCTAAAAGAATGCCTGTCCTTTGATCCAGCTATACCATTGCTGGGTTTGTACCCCCAAAGAGATCATAGATAAAAAGACTTGTACAAAAATATTTATAGACGTGCTTTTTGTGGTAGCAAAAAACTGGAAAATACGGGTATGCCCTTCAATTGGGGAATGGCTGAACAAATTGTGGTATATGCTGGTGATAGAATACTATTGTGCTCAAAGGAATAATAAACTGGAGGAATTCCATGTGAACTGGAAAAAGACCTCCAGGAATTGATGCAGAGCTAAAGGAGCAGAGCCAGAAGAACATTGTACACAGAGACTGATACACCGTGGTAAAATCGAATGTAATGGACGTCTGTACTAGCAGCAATGCAATGACCCAGGACAATTCTGAGGTATTTATGGAAAAGAATGATACCCACATTCAGAGGAAGAACTACAGGAGAGGAAACACAGAAGAAAAACAACTGCTTGAACACATGGGTTGATGCAGACATGATTGGGGATGTAGACCCAAAACAACCACATCAATGCAACTATCCATAATATGGAAATAAGTCTTGATAGATGACACATGTTAAAGCCAATGGAAATGCGCATTGGCTATGGGGGGGATGGAATTGGGGGAGTGAAGGGGAAAGTAAGAACATAAATCATGTAACCACAGCAAATTTTTCTAAAAAATAAAAAAATTTAAAAAAAGAATAGTGGCTCTGTGTGTATGAAGAACTGAAGTGAAGAAAAGAGAGGGCCAAACATTCCTTTTTGCAAATGAAAGATTTCAATAATTCCACTGCCACTCATTGGAATGGAATGCTTACTTTTATGCACGTGCAAGGTGGCTTTCTCACTTTGTTGAGTAGAGTGTGGACCATCCAGTTATTTGGAGCCCTGAAGGGATTTAGCCCCCACAGTAGGAGTGCCTCATTCACCCTGGATCTTGGGAGAAGTGGGTCAGTGACTAATCACAGGCATGTTGATCAAAGTTAGGAGTCATACCGGACGCACACCCACATACCCAACCCTAGTGTGGGTCCTGGACAAAACTTCACACTTGTCCTCCCCCAGAACATCCCCAGGGCACTGCCCCCAAAGTGCCCTCATCATGCATGCCTTCTGGTTATCCCAAGTCCTCTCTGAGGTTCCCCACCCTAGCCTACCCTTTTCAGATTCTCCTATACAACCCAATCTAACGAGCACCTAGTATATGCCAGGCACTGTGGTAAGGAGAGCCAAAAACCAAAAGAAAAACAGTCCCTGCTTTCAAGAACTTACATTCAATTCATTTTCTGTATTTTGCTTTACTTGGCTCCACATCCTGCCCTCTCCCACCCTTACCCCAGCTCCATTCTTTTAGAGAAACTTTTTATCTCTTAGTCACTGAAACAGACCTGATAGTCTTACTCATGCTGAGGTACTAGTGGCCATTAATGGGTTAATGGTTAGTTTTCTGGGAGTACTTATATTTTCACAGTGTTAATAATAACATTGGAAACTCATAGCTCTCTAACACTCCAAGGTTTTCAAAGCTCTTTCCTCATAGCAACATAGAGAGGAAATATGTTTTATCACCTTCACTTTATAGAAGAAATGGTTTAAGCTAAAGAAATCAATCCCTGCTGGCAAAATTTCAGATATAATCACAGATTGATAAAGAAGTCATTGGGGTAGGAAGTCTGGGGAGAGGAATGTTTCTAGTGCTCTTCAAATTGTATCACAGAGGCAGAGGTAGTTGTCATACCGCTATTCTTAGGTAAGGCTGGATCACCTCACTCCAAGCCACTTTCCCAAGTTCTACAGGAAAACTACTTGGGCATGGTGATAGTCATGGAATAGCCAGACCACATCAGTTTGATCTTGGGTAAGTAATTTCTCTCTAGACCTCAGTTTCCTTATTGGAAAAATTCCAGAGTTGGACTAGATGTTGTCCAAGGTCCTTTCCAACTCCAATTCTGATGGAAAAGTCCCCCTCCACCACTCATACAGCCATCATCCTGGTGCAGGTTCTCACCATCTCATGTCTAGACTATTTACAATAGCTTTCTTGTTGGTTCCCTGACAGAAACTTCTCCTTTCTCTGATTCATTCTCTACTCAGCTGTCAAATCACTCTTCCTAAAACAGTGATGGGCAACCTTTTGAGCTTGGTGTGTCAAAATTTGCCAAAAAAAACGAGCATAACTCGGGTGGTGTGTCACTTCGAGAAAAAAACATAATTTCACGATATTTATAGTTTAAATAACAAAAATGTATAATTGTAATATATAACTGTATTTAATAAACCAAAATAGGTAAATTAATATATGCAGAATTGTCATCTATAGTGTATAGAGTGTCTACATTACATTACAGCAAAAGTTTCATCCTCGGCATGCGGTCCCATACTTCTCTGCATGCATGCGGCCGTGTGTCATCAAAAATGGCTACACGTGTCAGTGCTGACACATGTGTCATAGGTTTGCCATCACCATCCTAAAAGGTAGATCTGACCATGTTAACTCTTTATTCAATAAACTCCCAACTGCTCCTTCTCTTCCTCAGGAACAAATGTAAAATGCTTTCTTTGTCATTTAGAGTCCTTCCCAGCCTGATCCCTGATCATCTTTCCAGTTTTCTTACACTTGACTCCAATCCACATACTTTATGATCCAGAAGCATCGGCCTTTATCTCTCTACTCAGAGGCGTTCTCTTTCTACTCCATCTTTTTACTGGCTGTCCTCCCTTCCTGGAATGCTCTCCTCCATTACCTTTCCCTCCTGACTTCCTTAAATTCCTTCAAGACTAAGCTCAAATCCTATTGTCTGGTCCTTCCCAGTACCTATCTTCGTCTGTTTCTAGTGCTTTCCCTCTGAGATTACATTCTCTCTACTCTGTTTACCTGCATATGGCTTATAGGTGTGCAGTTGTTTACATGTTGCCTCCCCCATTAGAATGTGAACAGATTAAGGGCAGGTGTTTTTGCCCCATACAAAGAAGAGAACCCTGGGTTCCAGAATTTACAGGGACCTCGACTACTTTGTTCTTCATTCAAGGGAAATGTGGCCAGTTATTTAACAGATTCATATTTTCCAGTAGTGGATGATAAAGCTGAGATAGTCTCAGAAATGTTTTCATCAAAAAAGGAAGGATATAAGCTACATTACAGTACAGCTAGGCAGATTAAAATCTGCTTGAGTGACTAGCAATAATTCATAGAGTGAACTCATAGAAAAGTCTCTAGTGGGGTGCCCCAAGGTTTTGTCATTTACTGCATTCTGATCTACTTTGTTATCAGTGGCTCAGAGAAGGATTAAATCATATGTTGATTGAATCTGTCATTATCAGAAGAAGGGAAAACTATGAGAATATACTAGAGACATCTTTAATTGACTCAAGAAAGAGAATTGTTAAATTTTCAGTGTGAGCATTTATACCTTTGAAATCAACAATCTCTACAAATTAGGGCTTGATTTATTGTTTTGTTTATTGTCCAAACTTAAGAAAATGATGGAGAAAATGTTATTGATGAAGACTAAGGTAAATATCTTCATTTCTATTTTTTTAAACCCTTACCTTCCACCTTGGTTCTAAGGCAGAAGAGTGGTAAGAGAAAGGCAATGGGGGTTAAGTGACTTGCCCAGGGTCCCACAGCCAGGAAGTGTCTGAGGAGGCCAGATTTGAACTTAGGACTTTCCTTCTCTAGGCCTGGATCTTGTTCACATTTCTTTCAGCTGGTCATCACAAGGCCCAACTGCTAAACCAAATGGTCTTTCCTTCATTCTCATTATCCTTAATGTCTTTGGGGTTATTCCTTCCTCTTCTCACCCCTTGGCTTCTATGACACTGTGTAATCTCTTATTTTTCCTCTACCTTTCTCGCTAGCTATTCTATCTCTTAGCTCTGAGCATTTTCTCCGGCTGTCCAGCAGGCCTGGAATGCTCTCTCTGTCCTCTACCTATTGACTTTCCCAGCTTCCTTTGAGTCCTAGCTAAACTACTTTCTATAGGAAGCTGCTTCTAATCCCTTTTCATTTTTTAGAGACTGCTCTCTTACTTATTTCGTATTTCCTTTGTATATAACTTGTTTGTACAGATGTGTTTGCTTATTACCTTTCCCATCAAATTCCTTGTGAGTACCTTGAGGACAGAGACTGTCTTTTGCCCCTTTTTGATTTCCTAATGCTTAGCACAATGCCTGGGACATTGTAGGCACTTAACAAATGTTTATTAACTGACTGGTTCCTTTTCAGTCTCCTATTCTAGATCTTCTTTGCCCTCCTCTGATAACCTCTGTGGTCCCTTCAAGCTCTGAGACTAAGATCCTTGAATTGTCTGATTTCTTAACCCTGGGAGTCCCTAGATTCTGTCCTGGCTTCCTATTTCTCTTTCCACTCTTCCTTGGTGATCTGAACTCCCAAAGGGTCAGTTATTATTTCTGTGCAGATGACTTCCAAATAAATCTATAATCTATACTCCATTGACTCCAGGAGTCCTCAGGTTCTGCCCTTTTCTCTTGGTCTACTCTTTCCTTTGGTGATCTGGAGATCCAATTGGTTCAATTATCATTTCTATGCAGATGACCCTCAGATCTATAAATCAAGCCCTAATCTCTTTCTTGATTTCTTGATTAATTGCTGGTCCTCATGTAGATTCTTTGTGGATCTGATGTTGACTTCTTTAGCTCAACATTTTGACATGGAATTTGAAAATGGAATTCATTATATTTTCCCCCAGATCCAATTGTCCTTCCAATACCCCAACTTTTGTTGATGATGTCATTCTTTCAATCATCTAGATTAGAGTCTTGGAGTATTCTTGGACCTTCACTCTGTCTTAATCTCCATATTAAATCAGTTGCCAAGTTTTTTCAACCCTACCTCCACAACATGCCTCTCTTTCATTCTCTTTTCTGCACTCATACAGCAACCAACCCAATTCAGGCCCTTTACATTTTGTCTGAACTATTGTGATGGCCTTTGGCTTCCCTCTCTTGAGTCTTTCCCTTCTCCAGTTTATCTTCCATATAACTGCCAAATTGATATTCCTAAAATGTAGATTTGACTACTTGGTCCCAAAAAATTTAAGAAAAAAAATCAGTGGCTATTTATTGCTTAGAGGATAATATACAAATTCTTCAGTCTGGCATTTAAAGACCCTTAAAATCTTGATGCCACATTCACTACCACTGAAGATGAAATTAAAGTAATTATTAGGTTTTATTTTCACAAATGTATACCAAAAAATCTAGCAATCTAAGTAAAATAGATGAATATTTATAAAAATATAAATTGCCTGGATTAAAAGAAGAAGAAATAGAATTCTTAAATAACCCTTTCTTAGAAAAAGAAATCAGGGGCAGGTAGGTAGCAAAGTAGATAAAATGCCAGGCCTAGAGTTGGAAGGGCCTGGGTTCAAATTTGACCTCAGATACTTCCTAGCTATGGAACTCTGGGCAAGTCACTTAAAACTAATTGCCTGCCCCTTACTACTCATGTTTTAGAATTGATACCAAGAATGCTATCCACCTCCAGAAAAAGAACTGTTGGAGTTGTCTTTCACATTAGTGTATTTCTGTTTTTATTTTGAGGCTTTGGTTACGTATGGGTTTGTTCTTACAACAATGACCAATATGGAAGTGATTTTTGCATGACAATAAAAATAAAATGTATAAAGAAAAAAAAAAGAATTGATACCAAGACAGAAGGTAAAGGTTTAAAAAAGAAAAAGAAATTGAGCAAACCATCAAGGAGCTCCCTAAGAAAAAATCTCCAGGACAAGATGGATTCAAAAGTGAATTCTACCAAACATTTAAAGAAAAATTAATTCCAGTACTATATGAACTTTTTTGGAGAAACAGTCAAAGAAGGAGTCCTACCAAATTCTTTTTATGACAAAAATATGGTGCTGATACCCAAACCAGGAAGAGAAAAAACAGAGAAAGAAAACCATAGACTAATTTCCCTAATAAATATTGATGCAGATTTTAAAATAAAATACTAGCAAGGAAATCATAGCACTGCATCACAAAGATCATACATTATGACCAGTTGGGTTTTAGACCAGGAATTCAGGGCTGGTTTAATATTAGAAAAACTATCAGCATAATTGGTCATATCAATAACAAAAAGAACAAAAATGTCATGCTTATCTCAATAGATGCAGAGAAAGATTTTGACAAAATACAATATTCATTCCTATTAAAAACACTAGAAAGCAAAGGAATAAATAGAACTTTCTTTAAAATCATAAGTAGTATTTATTTAAAACTATCAGCAATCTAAATTATATGCCTTCCCAATAAGATCAGGAGTGAAGCAAGGAATGTCCATTATCACCACTACTAGTTAATATTGTTCTAGAAATGCTAGCGGTAGCAATTAGAGAAGAAAAAGTAGTCAATGAGGAAACTAAACTATCACTCTTTGCAGATGATATGATGATCTACTTAGAGAATTATCTCTGCTTTATTCTTGGGTAATGGAGGATTGGACAATAAAAGCCTAGTTCTCAGATTGCATGCTCAGTGTCTCCTGCTGGTTTTAGTCTGACATGTGGAACATTGGGGAGCCAGCTTCTGCTCAAGAGAAAATGAGGCACTGATTTCATGTTGTGGGGTTGCTTGTCTTAATTGACTTCAGAGCCAGGAATAGTGCTGGAGTTAGAATGAGTTTAAATATTAGTCTATTTTGGGGTGCTTTTCTATAGTGATCTACTTGATCAAGTTGAGCGGGAAATTAACTCAGTAAAATTTCTTTCTTCTCTTTTGGGCTAAAATTTCTACCAAAATCCTAAGTCCCTGTTATTAAATCATGCTTGTCAGAATTTTGGTAGTTACCAGCTGTGTGTGTGTGTGTGTGTGTGTGTGTGTGTGTGTGTGTGTGTGTGT
>NC_058131.1:179079232-179093588 GCF_016433145.1 Gracilinanus agilis | reverse complement strand
TCTTTCTTTCTTTCTTTCTTTCTTTCTTTCTTTCTTTCTTTCTTTCTTTCTTTCTTTCTTTCTTTCTTTCTTTCTTTCTTTCTTTCTTTCTTTCTTTCTTTCTTTCTTTCTTTCACTGGGCTGAAAGTGGACCAGGCACTGAGTCTACAACAGGTCATCTAAGAATCAGGAGCTTTGAGCTAAAATCCTTCAATGGAAAGAGAGAAGAAGCAGAGCACCCAGACAGCCCCGCTGCAGTGAGGTCCCTTTAACACACTAGGCAGCTCCCAGCAGTCTCTGGGCTGTCTTTCTTTCCCTCTCTCCAGTTTCCTCAATAGCAATTGGCCAACTAAGTCCCAGGATTTAAGGGGTGTATAAGGGATAAGGTGCTCAGAACAGGTCACATCATCATAGAACCCCTAATCTAGTTCCTGCTCTTCCAAGTAGCTTCATAAAATGGATTTTCTATCATCTTCCTCCTTTTCGTGGCTCCCTTCTTCCTATAAGACTTGAAAATCAAAGTCACGAGGTGCAGCTGGGTGACTCAGTAGACTGAAAACCAAGCCTAGAGATGGGAGGTCCTAAGTTCAAATCTGAGCTCAGACACTTTCTAGCTGTGTGACCCTGGGCAAGTCACTTAAACCCCATTTCCTAGCCCTCATTGCTCTTCTTACCAATACACAGTGTTGATTCTAAAATGGAAAGAAAAGGTTTACAAAAAAAGAAAGAAAAGAAAAGAAAATCAAAGTCATGAAAGACTCTGAAACTTGGAAATATGAGTAAATTTCCCATGATGCTCACCAGTTCCCTCCCCCAAGTCTCTCTGCCATTTGTGGGCATGGATTACAAGCATATTACAGAAGTATATAGGCATAAATGATAAGTATAAAAGTTTGTGCAAAACCAAGCATTACTGAAGAGGAAAATAATCAGTTTGGTTGATGCTAGTCTTTCTTGATCCTTAAATGATTTTATTATTAGGGTTAAGATGTAATGCAAAGATGGAGAATAGGACCAGATATAATCTAGTTTCCTTGCTTTGATGTAATTACTGTCAAAATGTTTTCTTGTGAAAGAAATTAGAAAATCACTCATGTATGAAAACTTTGCAAATCATTTTTAAATTAATATACACAGTAAAATGTATTCCTATGGCACTTAATTTCAAGAAAATTTGGGGAAAATAAGTGTTGATTCATCTAATTCTGAGAACTTTGTCTCAAATATATACATATAGGCATATATATAAATATATACATATTTAAAAGCTTTTCTGGTTTCATATTTTTATTGACAGGATTATGATCACAGATTTAGAGGCAGTCATCTGGCCTAACAGCCTCATTTCTCAGATGAGGAATCTGAGACCCCCTCTCAGAAAGTTAAGTGACTGGCTTGAAGTGACAGAGGTAGCAGAGTTGGGATTTGAACCTGGGTTCTTTGGTTACAAATCCTGTGTTTTTTCTACTTCATCCTATTGTCTCTAAAATTTCTACAAGGAGCACGCTGGTGAATTCTCTTTGAATCCAGACTAAACAAAAGTGAATATTATATTTCATGAGTGTTTATATACATCCAAGGAATACATAGAATAAATCTTTAAATCCATTGTGATAGTGATGAAAATAAGTGTTAAAACAGAAACCAATGGAAATGTGCATTAGCTGGGGAGAGGGTGTTGGAGGGGAGAGAGTAAGAAGATGAATCATGTAACCATGGAAAAAATGTTTTTCTAAAAAATAAAATTAAAAAAAACATAAAATGTAAACATGTTCCATCCTTTGTTCTTTGGCAACTACATCTAAACCTTCAGAACCCAATAAGCAACCTCTAAAATCCAGTTGTGTGGTACTCCCAAAACTATAACTAATGATTTTGATGCCTGGGGCAAGAAGTCATGCCTGGGGCAAGTAGTACTAATTGTGCCCTCAAATTACCTTTCCAACTTCTGTTGTGAAAATCATATAAGAAGAAATACAAATTCAGTTGAACAGGAAGGCAAATTACTTATTTTGGTAATATCTATGTGCTATAGAAGTACTTTGTGAGCCTGGGCAAGTCACTTAATCCCCATTGCCTACCCTTACCACTCTTCTGCCTTGGAGCCAATACATAGTATTGACTCCAAGATGGAAGGTAAGGGTTAAAAAAAAAAAAAAAAGAAGAAGAAGTACGTTTAGTAAAATTGCTACAGCCTCTAAATTTTGGTGGTATTGTGTCCAACTCTATGTGATCCCATTTGGCAAAGATATAGGAATGGTCTGCCATTCCTTCTCCAGCTCACTTTACAGATAAGGAAACTGAGGCAAACAGGATTAAATAATTTGACCAAAGTCACACAACTAGTGTCTGAAGCTGGATTTGAATTCAGGTCTTCCTAACTCCAGGTCTGGCATTCTATCCACTGACCCACCTAGTTGTCCCTCTGTGCAAGATTTTACACTAGGAATACAAAGAAGAAATAACTCATTACTAACATGTTTGTGATTCCTAGAGGGTTATCTGTGTATAATCAGATTCCCTAATTGTTAAAGCAAAGACTAAAATTAATACGGAAAAAAATGAGTAAAAGATATGGCATAAAATGAAAATTTCAACCTAACCTATCTTTCACTAGTTACTGATGACAAAAAAAATAGGAAATGGATGGTAGAAGGGCCATTAACATTTACTATAAAAATTTTATATGGCAATTCAATTGATAATTCAGTAGAAATTATGAGGAGTACAAAAAATAGACAGAAAACATTGAACTTACTAACCACCAACAATTAATTAAGTATTTAATCAGAACTTGCTCTAGGTCAGGGATTATAGTGTGCCTGGTCCATGGACTCAGAAGAAGAAAAAAATGGAACAGTTTTTGTCCTTAAGGTGCTTACATTCTGTTGCCAAGCAGAAAGAGATGATGAACAAAAAAATCTTGCAGAGGACGATGGTAGAAGATTGTGAGGAGCATCTTCATTTTGAATGAAGAAGTGGTAGAAGGAAAACCTAGTTTAAAGAAAACTGAGAGAAAAACTCAATTAAGAAGGTCACCCCAAGAGCACATAAGGATGAAAAAAAAAACCAAATGAATAAGAGTTTTAAAAGATACTTTCTGTTTTATTCATGGATTCTTTGGGGTATAGTCCTAATAATGGAGACTTTGGTTCAAAGCTTGAGGACATTTTAGTCACTTTATTTTCATAATTCTAAATTACTTTCCAAAAATGTTGTCCCTTTTCACAGTTCCACCAACAATGTATTAGCATGCCTATCCTTCTACAAAGACCCCCAACATTGACTGTTGTCATTTTGGGGGTCATTTTTGCCAATTTTCAGAGAGAGGTGAAACCTCGAGGTTGTTTTGATCTGCATTTCTGTTATTATTAGTGAATTAGAGCATTTTTTTCATGTGATTGCAAATACTTTGCAGTTCTTTTTGAAAACTGTTTATATCTATATCCTTTGACCATCTAATTATTGGGGAATAATATATACATATATAATACATATATATATGTTTCATGTAAACATGATACCAAACTATCAAAGAAATTTGATACAAAAATCTTATCCCATTTGACCATTACTCAAAGTGCATTTATTTTGTCTCTCTAAAAGTTTTTCAGTTTCAAGTAATTAAAGTTATTGATTTTATCTCATGTAAATGCCTCTATCTTTTGTTTAGCTAAGAAGACATCTCCCACTCATAACTATGAAAGGTAAATTATCTGTTTCTCTTCTAATTTTTTACAGTGTGCTTTTTAATACTAAGGCTTGCATATCCATTTAGAATGTATTGTAGAATATCATGTAAGGTGTTGATCTAAGTCTAATTTCTATCAGACTACTTTCTAGTTTTCCTAGCAGTTTTTATCAGACGGAATAATTTGTATTTTTTACTTTATTAAAACTGGATTGTCGAGTTCTATTGTTTCTGAATTTCCTTTGACTAGTCTGTTCCACTCTCTCTCCCCACCCTCCCCCACCCACCCGCAATACTAGATAGTATTGATGACTGCTACTTTATAATATAATTTGAGGTCTAAAAGTGCTATTCCTCTTTCATCCCTACTTCTTTTCTTCAAGCCCTTTGCTAGACTAGATCTTTTGTTTTTCCAAATGAATCCTCCTTTTATTTTATCAAATTACTTGAAATATTCCCTTGGTGATTTGATTGGACAATATTAAAAGTATGAATTAGTTTTGGTAGTATTGTCATTTTTATTATATTGGCATGGCCAAGCCATGAGCACTGAAAATTCTTACAGCTTTTAAAATTACTCTTCATTTCTTTAAGGAATTCTTTGTAATTGAATCTATACATGTGCATGGAGGTCAGTCCTCAGATATTTTATGCATATTGTTATTTGGAAAGGGATTTCCCTTTCTATTTATTATGTTTTCTTATTATTATGTAGATATGCTAGTGATAGCTTGAACTTTGCTAAATATATTATTTATCTCAATATTTTTGTTGATTCACTAGGATTTTCCAAATTAAGGTATCATATCATCAACAAACAGGGATAATTTTATCTCCACTTTACCTATCATTTTTCCTTGAAATTTTTTGGGTTCTTTTATTGCTATTCTAGCATTTTCAAAACATTAAATAATCACAGGAAGAATAAGTATCCTTGCTTCACTTCCAGATTTACTGAAAAAGATTTTTATGTATTCTCATTACATATGATACTTTTTATAACATTAAAAAAAGATCCCTCTATGCTTAGATTTTGTAGGGTTTTTAGCATAAAAGAGTGTTATATTTTTCAATGGCTTTTTCTATATCTATTGAGATGATCACAGAGGTTAGCCGTTTTGGTTTTTAATATAATTCATTTAATCAATTGTTTTCCTAATGTTGAACTGTTCTTGAATCCCTCGATAATCTCTCATGACCATAATGAGTCATTTCTTGCATAAGTCATTATGATCTGTTTGATAGGATTTTGTTTAAAATTGTTGAGTCGATGTTCATTAACGATATTGATCTACAGTTTTCTTTCTCCGTTTTCTTTTTCCTTGATTTAGATAGGAGGGCTAGGTTTATCTTATAAAAGAATTTTGGAAAGATACCTTCTTTCTCAATTTTTGAAAATGATTTGTGAAGCCTGAGTATTGATTACTTTCTCTCTTAGTACTAAGACAGAAGAGTGGCAAGGGCTAGGCAATTGGGGTCAAGTGACTTGCCCAGGATCCCACAGCTAAAATGTGTCTGAGGCCATATTTGAACTCAAGTCCTCCCCCCTACTCCCAGCTGGGCTCTCTATCCACTGAGCTATCTAGCTGTCCCTGTACTGATTTTTTAAAAAAATTGATTGACCTCTTTTGTGAATCCATAAGGGCCAGGAGGTTGTTTGTTTGTTTTAATAGTTCCTTTACAGTTAGATCTATTTGCTTTTCTTAGATTGGGTTGTTTAAGATCTCTATTTTGTTGTCTAATAGTTTGAAATATTTTATGTTTTTGAAAGTATTTCTTTATGTATTCTGTGCTCTCAGTTTTGTTAACCTGTGCATAATGTTTTCTGATTCTTCTTTTATTTCTTCTAGTTTTGCCTTATTCATTTCCTATTTCATTTATTTGATTTTCTGCTCTCTTTTTAAAAAATTTAGATTAGCTGGGGTAGTTGGTAGCTCAGTGGATTGAGAGGCAGGCCTAGAGATGGAAAGGTTCTAGCATCAAATCTGGCCTCAGACACTTTCTAGCTATGTGACTTTGGGCAAGTCACTTCACCCCCTTTGCCTAGCCCTTACCTCTCTTCTGCCTTGGAACCAATACACAGTATTGATTCTAAGACGGAAGGTCAGGGTTTAAAAAAAAATTAGATTAGCTAAGGATCTATCAAACTTACTGGTCTTTTCAGAGAACCAGCTTTTAGATTTAAGTATCATTTCTTTGTCTCATTGTTTCCAATTTATCCATTTCTCCTTTAATTTTTAACATGTCCTTTTATGTTTCTTTATTTGTTGGTTTTCTAATTTTTAAAAAAATTCATAATCAGTTCATTGTCTCTCTTTTTCTATTTTGTTAATGTATATATTTATAAGGCTATGCTTTTCTCCCTGAGGACTGCTTTAGGTACCATTCAGAATTTTGCTACATTGTTTCAACATCATTGTTATTAACCACTTTATAATTTTCTATAATTTGTTCTTTGTCTCACTCATTTTTATTTAAGATTTCTTTGTTAAGTCTTCATTTGGGTCTGTATCTTTTGTTTGTGGTCCCTGAACCGATTTCTATCCATATTGCATTTTGATCTGCAAAGGACATATTGACTATTTCTGTCTCTCAACATTTGTTTGCAATATCTCTGAGCCCTATTATATGGTCAGTTTTTGAAACATTCTACGTGGTACAGAGAAATATACATACTCTTTTGCTCTTTCATTTAGAAGACACCATGAATCTTTCAACTCTATTTTCTCCAGAAATGTATTCAATTCTATGATTTCCCTTCCTTTTCTGTTCGGCTTCTCAAAAACTGAGAAAGGGATATTGAAGTCTCCTATCACTGTTGTATTATGATGTGTCTTTTTGTAGCTCGAATAATATTTCCTGAATTGTATGCTAAGGCATATGGAGAATATAAGTTTATTACTGATATTAGTTTGTTATCTGTATTTCCTTTCAATATAATATAGTTTCCATGTTTATCCCTTTTTATTTTTTAAAGCTTGTTTTTGCTTTATCAGAGCACAATTACAACTCTTGCCTTTTTGGATTCACTTTATACATAGTAAATTTTTTCCAGCCCCTAATATTTTTTTAAACAATTATCTCATGTCTTAGAATTCATACTAAAAATTGGTTCTGAGGCAGAAGAGCAGTAAGGGGTAGGCAATTAGGGTTAAATGGTTTGCCTAGGCTCATATTGCCAGGAAGTATGTAAGGCCAGATTTGAACTCAGGATTTCCCATGTCCAGGCCTGGCTCTCTATCCACTGATCCACCTATTTGCCACTCCCCTCATTCTTATTTTGTGTATGGTTTTTTTTAATGTGTTTTTGTAAATAGCAGAACGAAGTTCTTATTTTATTTTTTGAACTATTACACTTTTTCATTTTATTAGGTTGTTTAAATCTAACAATTAAAGTTATAAGAGTTAGGTTTGCATTTTCCTTCATCTGTTTCTAATATCTGGTTTTATTTCAAGTTATGATTTTTTCTCTCTCCAAATATAAACATAGTATAATGTTCCTTCAGTGACATTACTTTAACTTTTTTTTTCTATTTCCATTGGCTCTTTTACCTTCTTCCTTGACCCTCATCTCTCTTTTGTGGTGTTTTTGTAAATTATTGGTTCCTATGTCCAAAGGGCTTTAAAAGACTGCCTGCCTTTTGATCCAGCCATATCACTGCTGGGTTTATACCCCAAAGAGATAATAAGGAAAAAGACTTGTACAAAAATATTTATAACTGTGCTCTTTGTGGTGGCAAAAAATTGAAAATGAGGGAATGCCCTTCGATTGGGAAATGACTGAACAAATTGTGGTATCTGCTGGTGATGGAATACTATTGTGCTCAAAGGAATAATGAACTGGAGGAATTCCAGGTGAACTGGAAAGACCTCCAGGAATTGATACAGAGTGAAAGGAGCAGAGCCAGAAGAACCTTATACACAGAAACTGATACATTGTGGCACAATTGAATGTAACCAACTTCTGTACTAGCAGCAATGCAATGACCCAGGACAATTCTGAGGACTTATGAGAAAGAACACTATTCACCATCAGAGAAAGAACTGTGGGAGTAGAAACACAGAAGAAAAACAACTGCTTGATCACATGGGTTGATGGGGATATGATTCCGGATGTAGATTCTAAACAATCACCCTAGTGCAAATAATAATAATATGGAAACAGGTCTTGACAGGAGAGGGGTGAGAGGAGGGAAGAGAAAGAACATGAATCATTTAATCACAGAAAAATATTCTAAATTTATTAATTAAATACAATTTTTCAAATTAAAAAATAAATTATTGGTTCCTTTTTCTCTCTTTCTTTTATCTGGTCATATATTTCTCACCCATATCCTTCTCCTCTCCTTCATTTCCCAATCAGGCAAGTAACTTTCCCCTTTTCTCTCATCTCTTTTAACCAGTCTTGTTCATTATATCTTTAAAGTTAATTTTGTACCCCTTTCCAAAAATAATGTCACACTATCTTTGTTGTCCATCCTCTATTTCTGTTAGTACCTCATTCTCTGATTCATTACCCTATAATTATCTAGTATCTCTATTTTCTCTGTATTCTTCATGTAATCAAAGCTTCCATGGTATCCTCTACCCTGTATGTGGTTTATAACCACTGGCTTGTAGGATTTATCCTGTGGATTTATCATTTCCATTTTGCCTTACTCCCAGAACAATACCAGTTATTATAGGTATCAGAGAAGACACTCTGCCATGGTAAGACTCTGTCCCCCCCAACCCCCTTCCTAATTATGAAGCTCATCTCTGGTTACCTTTTATTTACCTATTCCTCAATATCATCTCTCTGGTTCCATATTCTTCCACTCTCTCAAGTGCCAGTTGTCTCCCTGGAAGTAGGAGGTACAACTCCCCTCCTCCCGATGTAGGACAAGTAGAATTTCCCAGGCCAAATGCAATATAAGGTCCCCATATCCCTTCACAGATCATCTCTTTTTACCCATAGGACCATCCATCACTGGAACTTCCACCTATTACCAAAGTAAGGACTCTTTCCTTTCCCATCGATTACATTCTTTCCCCCCTCTTCTACTCCTACTCTGCATAGGCTCTTTCAAAGACTATAGTTGTCACTGTCTCCTTATACCTAGTCCTTAATTTTTACCCTAGAACATCACACACTCCTCTCTAACTTCCTGCTCTCCTACTCCCCTTTCATGTACCCTTTTGTGTTGGGTTATAGTTACACAAAACAAACAAAACATTGACTTATTCATAGGAAGGTTTTGTCAGGTTCTATCCAAAGTGCCCCTATCTGCCTCTTCACCCATTACCTCTACCAGATTTCTGTCTTCAGTTTCCTTCTTTCTCCTATTCTATGATTAGAAAGAAGTCCAATCCCTTTCTAGTCTCTTTGCAATCACTTTGTTGCTCTTGCTGTTCTTAGCTGCTACATTTATTTAGCCTGCCTGCATTTTTATTGTTTGGTATATCTGGGAAACAAATAATCTCTTAAATTTTGACTTTCTCTCTAAAAATGTTTGAATGTTCTCATTATTGAATGTCCATATTTTTTCATGTATGGTTAAACTCAGATTTTCAGGGTAGGTCATTCTGAGCTTCATTGCTCCACAACATTCTGTTCTGTATTTTCTAGTGGGTGAACAATTGTACATATTTTCCAAATGTCTTTTACTTTGTATTTAAAGTTCTTCCTTTTGATTATCTGCAGAAATTGTTTCTGAATTGAATTGTTAAATTTAATTGCTCTGTGACTCAGAGTTTTCAGCCTGGATTTTTTTCCCCCTTCTTCAGGTAATCCGTGAATTTTTAAATTGGTACTCTATTTCCTATGTTCCAAAGTTCTAGGCAGTTCTATTGTTTCCTTCATTATGATGGTAAGACGTTTTTTGTCTCATTGTTCTTCTGGGAGACCTATAATCCTTGGGCTCACTCTTTGCATCCTATCTTCAAGATTAGTATGGTTCCTTGCAAAGTAAGCATATTTTATTGGAAAGTTATTGAATTTTGCTTCTTTTATTCTACAATGTACTTCATTCCTGTATATTTTCATTCTCAGTATATTGTCTTCTCTTTTATTTGGTGAGCTTGCCATTGTAGATTCTACTTTTCTTATTTTACCTTTTATTTTAGCTGTGCATATCAGACATTTTCTCTCATAACTCTCATTTCTCTTTTGAAGTCTTTGGATAATACGTTGTGGTTTCACATTCTCCACAATTCCACAGGTTCCTCTGTCTCCTCAAGTGTTTGATTATTTTCCTTTGTTTTGCAGTGTTTATTCAGATGCCTGAATTTTAGTAGCTATTTTTTCTATGATTTTAGTGTTTTTCCTGTTGATTTATCTACTTAATGTTCAAGGTCCTTGAGTTTTCTTCTTCCTGAAATCTTTAGTAATTTAAACCTTTCCCCCTCCTTATTTCCTCCTGTCATTCACTTTCTGACCCCTTCTCTTCTAACTGTGGTTTCTTTGGGGGATAGATCTCAAAGCATCTTTGCCTCCTCCCAAGATGGGTAATTCATAGTTCACCAACATAAGTACATGTCTGAACTGACTTCTGGAGGGTCAGAACTGGTCCCAGTTGAATGCTGTTTTCCTTCAGGTGCCCCTCCTCAAAAGTTTAGAATCTTTTTGGAATTAGGTAGCTAGAGATATAAAGACAAAATGGAAAAACAGTTCTTGACCTCAAGGAGCTAATTTATTATTATAATGGCTGTTGAATTGATGATTGAGTAGATATAGAAGGCCTAACAGGAATTAATAACAACAATAATACTAAAATAGTATTTATATAACATTTACTCTATGCCAAGCATTGTGCTAAGTGCTTTACAAACATTATCTCATTTGATCCTCACAACAACTCTAGGAGGTGTGTACTGTTATTATTATCATCCTCATTTTATGGATAAGAAAACTTAGCAGAGTAAGTCTAAGTGACTTGTCTGGAGTCACACAGCTACTAAGTATCTGAGGCTGGACATGAACTTAGGTCATCCAGGAATACTCTTTATTACTTAGCTGTCCAATTCCAGCATAATTCTAAGCTTCTAAGTATAGGTACCTGGGAGACTGGTGGCACAGAGAGTGACATCAGGAATAGAAACCAGTATTGACAATTCACAGTTTGTAATCTGGTACACTAAAACCTGCCCAAAAGCTCCTTAAAGACTTGTTATCTATGGGGAAATGTCAATGATTTATGTAGACACCTCAACATGTCCTAGAGATCAGAATTCTCTTTTTCCAGGAGTGGGTGTGTGGCTAAGTGGAACACTGGATATAATGTCAGGTCTGGAGTCAGGAAGACTTCTCTTCTTGAGTTCAAATCTAGCTTCAAACATTTACTAGCTATATAACCCTGGGCAAGTCATTTAACCCTGTTTGCCTCTGTTTCCTCATCTGAAAAATGAGTTAGAGAAGAAAATAGTAAATCGCTTCAATATCTTTGCCAGGAAAACCCCCAAGAGTCAGACATGACTAAAAAAATGACTGAACTTGGAAGACTATTCTTTTCAGTTTTGGGTCATTATTCTGTTTCCTTTCAATGTATGATGTTGGTCATTGGGATCAGATTCCTTTTTCCTATGGGACAGAGGAGACACAAGCAAGTATGAAAGTGTTACTCATGGATATCCATGAATGCAATATCTGATTGCAAAAAAATTTTTTTTGTTTTTATTTTTGAAATGGAGTTTCTCTTTCTAACTCCTGCTGCTGAGATTTGTTGGAAATATATAGAAATGCTAATGATTTATGTGGGTTTATTTTGTACCCTGCAACTTTACTAAAGTTGTTAATTATTTTCATTAGCCTTTTAGTTAATTTTCTGGGATTCTTTAAGTATACCATCATATCATCTGCAAAGAGTGATAGCTTAATCTCCTCATTGCCTACTTTAATCCCTTCAATTTCTTTTTCTTCTCTAATTGCTACTGCTAGAATATCTAGTACAATATTGAATAAAAGAGATGATAATGGGCATCCTTGCCTCACTCCTGATCTTACTGGGAAGGCTTCTAACTTGTCCCCATTGCAGATGATACTTGCTAATAGTTTTAAATATATACTGTTTATTATTTTGAGGAATGACCCTTCTATTCTAGCATTTTCAGTAGGAATGGGTGTTGTATTTTATCAAAGGCTTTTTCTGCATTTGTTGATTTTTAAAAAATTTTTTTTATTTTTGTTGGTTTGATCATTGATATGGTCAATTATGTGGATGGTTTTCCTAATATTAAACCATCCTTGCATTCCATTATAACATCCTGGTATAAACTCCACTTGATCATAGTGAATAATCCTCATGATCACTTGCTGGAGTCTTTTTTTTTATAGGCAATGGGGGACAAGTGACTTGCCCAGGGTCACATAGCTGGGAAGTGTCTGAGGCCAAATTTGAACCTAGGACCTCCCCTCTCTAGGCTTGGCTCTCAATCCATTGAGCTACCCAGCTGCCCCCTTGCTGGAGTCTTTTTGTTAGTATTCTCTTTAAGATTTTTGCATCTATATTCATGAAGGAGATTGGTCTATGGTTTTCTTTCTCTGTTTTTGGTCTGCCTGGCTTTGGAATCAGTATCATACTTGTGTCACAAAAGGAATTTGGTAAAACTCCTTCTTTGCTAATTTTTTTTCTTTTTCTTTTTTTTTAAAACCCTTAACTTCTGTGTATTAGTTCCTTGGTGGAAGAGCAGTAAGGGTAGGTAATGGGGGTTAAGTGACTTGCCCAGGGTCACACAGCTGGGAAGTGTCTGAGGCCAGATTTGAACCTAGGACCTCCTCTCTCTAGGCCTGGCTCTCAATCCACTGAGCTACCCAGCTGCCCCTTTCTTTGCTAATTTTATCAAATAGTTTATATAGTATTGGAATTAGTTGTTCTTTAAATGCTTGATAGAATTCACTTGTGAATCCATCTGGCCCTGGGGATTTTTTCTTAGGGAGTTCTTTTCATGGCTTGTTCAATTTCTTTTTCTGATATGGGATTATTTAAGTATTCTATTTCCTCTTTTGTAAATCTAGGCAATTTATATTTTTTGCAAATATTCATCCATATCCCCCAGATTGCCATATTTATTGCCATATAATTGGACAAAAGAGTTCTTAATAATTACCTTAATTTCCTCTTCATTAGAGGTGAGGTCACTCTTTTCATCTTTGATACTGTTAATTTGATTTTCTTCCTTCCTTTTTTAATTAGATTAATCAGTACTTTATTTTATTTGTGGTTTTTTTTTCAAAAAACCAGCTCCTATTCTTATTTATTAATTGAATAGTTCTTTTACTTTCAATTTTATTGTCTCCTTTGATTTTTAGGATTTCCAATTTAGTTTTTATCTCGGGATTTTTAATTTGTTCCCTTTGTGGTTTTTTAATTTGCATGTCCAATTCATTGTCCTCTTCTCTCTCTGATTTGTTGATATATGCACTCAGGGATATAATTGTTCCCCTGAGTACTACTTTGTCTGCATCCCACAGATTTTGATATAATGTCTCCTCATTGTCATTCTCTTCAATGAAATTAATTGTTTCTATGATTTGTTCTTTAACCAACCAATTATTGGAGAATCATATTATTTAATTTCCAATTAATTTTTTTCAAACATTTATTAATGTTCATTTTTAACATGGTTACATAATTCATGCTCCTCCTTTCCCCTTCACCCCCCGCACTCCCCCCACCCATGGCCGATGCACATTTCCACTAGTTTTGTCATGTGTCCTTGATCACAACCAATTTCCAAATTGTTGGTAGTTGCATTGGTGTGGTAGTTTCCAGTCCACACCCTCAATCATGTCCACCCCAACCCATGCGTTCAAGCAGTTGTTTTTCTTATATGTTTCCTCTCCTGCAGTCCTTCCTTTGAATGTGGGTAGCATCTTTACCATAAATCCCTCAGAATTGTCCTGGGTCACTGTATTGCTGCTGGTACAGAGGTCCATTACATTCAATTTTACCATAGTATATCAGTCTCTGTGTACAATGTTCTTCTGGCTCTGCTCCTTTCGCTCTGCATCTGTTCCTGGAGGTCTCTCCAGTTCGCCTGGAACTCCTCCAGTTTATTATTCCTTTTAGCACAATAGTATTCCATCACCCGCATATACCACAGTTTGTTCAGCCATTCCCCAATTGAAGGACATACCCTCCTTTTCCAATTTGTTGCCACCACAAAAAGCGCAGCTATAAATATTTTCATACAAGTCTGTTTATCTATGATCTCTTTGGGGTACAAACCCAGCAATGGTATGGCTGGATCAAAGGGCAGGCAGTCTTTTATAGCCCTTTGAGCATGATTCCAAATTGCCAGCCAGATTGGCTGGGTCAGTTCACAGCTCCACCAGCAATGCATTAATGTCCCAATTTTGCCACATCCCCTCAAACATTCATTACTCTCCCCTTCTTTCATTTTAGCCAATCTGCTAGGTGTGAGGTGATACCTCAGAGTTGTTTTGATTTGCATTTCTCTAATTATTAGAGATTTGGAACACTTTCTCATGTGCTTATTGATACTTTTGATTTCTTTACCTGAAAATTGCCTATTCATGTCTCTTGCCCATTTATCAATTGGGGAATGGCTTGGTGTTTTATACAATTGCTTTAGCTCCTTGTATATTTGAGTAATTAGACCCCTATCAGCGTTTTTCGTTATAAAGATTTTTTCCCAATTTGTTGTTTCCCTTCTGATTTTGACTACATTGTTTTTGTTTGTACAAAA
>NC_058131.1:179032587-179074232 GCF_016433145.1 Gracilinanus agilis | reverse complement strand
TGTATTTTGTCAAAGGCTTTTTCAGCATCTATTGAGATAATCATGTGATTTTTGTTTATTAGACTGTTGATATGGTCAATTATGTGGATGGTTTTCCTAATGTTGAACCAACCTTGCATTCCTGGTATAAATCCCACCTGATCATGGTGGATGATCTTCTTAATTACTTGCTGGAGTCTCTTTGCTAGTATTCTATTTAAGATTTTTGCATCTATGTTCATTAGGGAGATTGGTCTGTAGTTTTCTTTCTCTGTTTTTGATCTCCCTGGCTTTGGAATCTCCAATTAATTTTTAATTTGCCTGTCCATGTACCCTTACTAATTATAATTTTATTGCATTATGATCTAAAAAGGTTGCATTTATTATTTCTGCTTTTTTGCATGTGTTTACAATGTTTTTATGTCCTAGTACATGGTCAGTCTTTGTGAATGTAACATGTGCTGCTGAAAAGAAGGTGTATTCCTTTTCATCCCTATTTATTTTTCTCCATATATCTATTAACTGAAATTTTTCTAAGACTTCATTCATATATCTTATCTCTTTTTTGGCTTAATTTATCTAGATCTGATAAAGAAGGTTCAGGTCCCCCTACTAATAGTTTTACTATCTATTTCTTCCTTAAGCTCCAATAGTTTCTCCTTTAAAAATCTGGATGCTATACCATTTGGTGCATACATGTTGAGTAATGCTATTTCTTCATTATCTACACTGCTTTTTATCAGGATGTAATTACCTTCCCTATCTCTTTTAATCAGATCTATTTTTACTTTGACTTTGTCGGATCTTGTGATTGCCATTCTTCCCTTATTTTTCTCAGTTGATGCCCAATATTTTTTGCTCCAGCCTCTTACTTTTTACCTGGTGAGTGTCTACCTGCCTCATGTGTGTTTCTTGTAGACAACATATGGTAGGATTTTGGTTTCTAATCCACTCTGTTATCCTCTTCCATTTTATGTGTGAGTTCTTCTTGTTCACATTCACAGTTATGATTGCCACCTGTGTATTCCCTTTGATTTCCTCTTTTAATCCTTCCCTTTCTTCTTTCACTATTTCCTTCTACATCAGTGTTATGCTTTTAATCAGTCCCCTATTCCCCACCATTATTTTACTTTCATTCCCACTCCCTCCCTTCTTATTTATCTCTTATTTTTCTTTAAGATCTATTAAATTCCATCCCCACTTTCTTTCCCTCCCTTTTGATACTCTCTGCCCCTCTCTCCCCCTTGGTTTTCCCCTCTCAACTTCTGTGTAGGGTAAGATAGAATTATCTATCCCAATGGATCTAGCTGCTCTTCCCTCTCTGAATTGATTCCACTGAAAGTAGGATTTAAGTATTACCTATTACCACTCTCTTCTTCTCCTTCTTATAATAATATTCTTCTCCTCCCCCTCCCAAGCACCTCTTTATGTGGTATAACTTACCTTATTTTTCTTCTTCCTTCAAGTTTCTCTTGGTGTCATCTTCTATTCTTCCCCCCCCCTTTTTTTAATATATCATCTTAAACTACTTAGTATCCCAGTCTCTACCTTTGAATAAATCTTTTATCTACTATGATAGTGAAAACAGTTATTGAAAGTTACAAATATCATTTTTCCATATAGGAACAGAAACAATCTCCCCTTACTGAAGACCTTAATAAATAATTTTCCCCCTCTTTCTTATTTACCTTTTCATGTTTCTCTTGAATTTTGAATTTTAACAACAAGTCTTCCATTTAGTTCTAGTTTTTTCTTTAGGAATACTTGGAAATCCTCTATTTTGTTAAATGCCCATACTTTCCCCTGGAAGTATATAGTCAGTTTTGATGGGTAGATTTTCCTTGGTTGTAGACGTAATTCTCTTGCCTTTCTGAATATCATATTCCAAGCCTTGTGGTATGTTAGTATGGAAGCTGTCAGATATTATGTAATCCTGATTTGTGCTCCTTGATATCTAAATTGTCTCTTTCGGGCTTCTTGCAATATTTTCTCCTTAGCTTGGAAGATCTTGAATTTGGCAATTACATTCCTGGGGGTTGTCTTTTGAGAATTTAATCTCAATTAGGGTGTTCTATGAACTTTTTCAATGTCTATTTTGCTCTTTTGTTCAAGAATATCAGGGCAGTTTCTTAGATAATTTCTTGTAATATGATGTCAAGGCCTCTATTTTTTTCCCGGTTTTCCAGACCAGTGATTCTCAAATTGTCTCTCCCAGATCTGTTCTCCAGGTCAGTTGTCTTCTCAATGAGATATTTCATGTTTCCTTCTATTTTGACATTCTTTTGACTTTGCTTTATTAATTTTTGCTGTCTTGTGAGATCATTACCTTCTATTTGCCCAATTCTAGTCTTTAAAGACTGGTTTTTCAGCTATGATCTTTTAATTTTTCTTTTTGGTTTGGTCTATACTGCTTTAATGGCTTTCAGCAGGTCAATTCTGGTCTCCAATTTGTTTATTACTTCATGTCATTTCTGTGCTTTTATTTCCAAGTGGGAGATTCTGTCTTTTAAATTGTTATTTTCTTTTTGAACTATTTCCCACTTTTCTTCCCATTTTTCTTCTATCTTTCTTACTTGTTTTTTTAATTCTTTTTTAAGTCCCTCAAGAACTTGTGATCAATTTTCATTTTAGGGGGAAAGTTTTGGATGTGTTTGCTTGTTTGTTGCTCTCTGCTATTGTTTCTGAACTCTGTTGTTTTTCGCCATAAAGTTATCCAGAGTCAGAGGCTTTTTCTTATTTTTTTGGTAGTTATAGATTGTGATCATTTCTATGTAAGTTTTATTTTCCCTTCTCAGCTAGAAGTCTAAGTGAGGAAGGCAAGCAGCTCTCGTTATGGAGATACAGAGCAGTTTTTGCCCTGAGGCTATTTTGGCATCTGCTGTGGGCAGCCCCTCTCTGCCCTATCTCTGCACTCAAGCTCAGTGTTCCTCAGCCTCAGCTCCCAAGTCTTACTGCCCTCAAGGGTAAGTCTGTGGTGCCCTCAGCCAAACCCTGAGAACCTAGAGATTGACTCAGCACTGCTCTGACTCTGATTCCATAGGTAGTGTGGGGGAGGGGTGATCATCTCATGCTTTGGTAGGTATAATTGTACCCCCTTATAGCATGGAAATGCCCAAACCCTGCCTACTTTCAAGGCTGTGCCCTATGGTAGAGCCTCTTCACTAGTTTGATTTTGATTTTTGTCCTTTTAAGGCATTTTATATCGGTTAGTTGAAAGGAGAAGTCCTTTGTTTCTACTCTGCAGCCACTTTAGCCCAGAAGTGTCTCATAAAGAAATTTTTTGTTTAAACTCCTTGTCTAGCCTTATTCAACCTTCTTATAACTGGTGTATTCACAGGTGATTGTCGTTTCTTCACCCAAGATGAGATCATCTTTGTCTTCCTCAGTATAAAACTATCTAGACCCTAACATCTTTGGCCATCCAGAACCCATTAGTTACTCACATTGAGCTGAGTGCCTGGATTTCAGCTCTGCACACATATAGTTTTACTTCCCCCAAACTTCCCCCAAAAGTGGGAAGCCAGGATGAGAGTGAGGTAGTGCGACGTACACATCTTGTGAGTTAGTATATCTGTTAAATTGACTTATATATAAACTCTATAGTTAGCTTAAAGTGGTTAAGATTATGGCTCTGTTCTTTGAAATTTCAAACCTATATCATATATGTTAGAAAGAGACAGAAGATTCCATTCAACACATTTAGGCACCAAGTGTGTATGAGACAATATTCTAGGTCCTCGCTGGCAAAGCTGTGGCAAGTGTTCACAGCCAACTCTTGGGGAGCTGCTCTGTTCCCCCTTTTCTCAGCACCTATAAAATAAACATTAATAGACATTTTTCGCATCCTCCCTTCCTCAGTCCAGCCCCGCAAAGCAAACACCTTCTCTCTCAATTTTCTCCAGTATTGGTGGGGGAACCTCATAGACAGCTTGAATTTGCCCTCTGGGCACTCAAACTGGGAAAAAGTTCACCGATCCTGTTCTAGGTGCTAGGGATACAAAGGAAGATGAAACATAGGTCCTATTTTCTCACATTTTTCAATGAACAAAAATCCATTTTTTCTTCCTCTTCCCAACCCCTGAAGCAACCACCACCATCACAACAATCCCTTATACCAAATATGTATAGTCAAACAAAATAAATTCCTGTGCCAGCTGTGTCCAAAAATATATCTTATTCTGTAGCCTTATTCTATTATCTCTGTCAGGGGGTGGAGAGAATGCTTATTGGTCCTCTGAAATCATGGTTGGCCTTTGTGGCAAGCAGAGTTCTTACACACAGGTATAACTTCAGGAATTAATCATTGAACAGGAAAGAAGGAAAAGTACAGGAAAATCCAATGATATAAGGAAGAGTGAGTTAGGTGCAGAGATTCCAATTTATACATGATAAGTTTGATAGGAGAGAGATCACTTTCATCTTGGAGGGGTCTTTATGGGGTTTGGGGAGCTTCATGGAAGCCGTAGAAGCTGAGTAGAGTCGTATAACATTCAAGAAATGGAGTCACAACATCATTTATCATATATATGTGTACATATATATATGAGGATGTGATTTGGTGTTTAGGCTTTTAAAAAATCTGTAGCAAAAATGAATAATATGGAAATAGGAATCAAATTATAACATTTGTACAACCCCTTGGAATTGCTTTTTGGCTCTGGCAGGGGGGAGAGAAGAGGGGAGAGGAAAAATTAATCATGGAAACATGGAAAAATATTTAAAAATTAAAACAAAGAAAGAAATGGAATCAGAAGTCCAAACTGGAAGAAGAAAGAATAAATTTTATTGCATTAGTTTGGACGTGTAGGAGGGCTGGATAGGAACCTTGTTTTAAAAGTTTTAAAGTATTGTTGCATTTCATTGCTAATGAAGATGTATCTCGCAGTGAGCCTAAGAATGTGGGGTTGATGTGGGAATTACAGTGCCTCCTCCTCTCCAGCCTCTGTGTCTCCTAGTTCAATGGAATGGACAGAGAAACAAATGACAGAATAGGTTCCTGGGATTTGGGGGGCAGCATAGAATAACAGAGTCAAATTATTTTTTTAACTTTATTTTTTAAGCCCTTACCTTCCATCTTGGAGTCAATACTGTGTATTGCCTCCAAGTCAGAAGAGTGGTAAGGGTAGGCAATGGGGGTCAAGTGACTTGCCCAGGGTCACACAGCTGGGAAGTGTCTGAGGCCAGACTTGAACTCCCATCTCTAAACAATCATTATCTCAATCCACTGAGCTACCCAGCTGCTCCTCAAAATATTTTTTAAACTTAATATAAGAGATAATCTAATCAATTTATAGATGGGGAAATAGGTTTAGAGAGGTTAGGGAGTAGGTAAGAGCAGGAGAAGGATTAAATAAAAAGGAAGCTGTTGAGATAAATTGATAGAGGTGTTGAGGAAATGAGTTGCATTTTAAGTAACAGTTCATTATCTGAAGTAGAAGTCATGGAAAACCCTTAAAGGCCCTTCCACAATTGATTTCCTGAGTCATCATCAATGGAAGCAAAATCCTGATAGAAGGAGTCTGGTTCAGCTCCCCTTCTTTACTATTAACATCAACAAGTGGGAGCCCTTCTTAAGTGGCTTTGTGTTGTCCTCTAGGATCAAATAGGAACTCCTCTCTTTGGTATTTAAAAGCCCATTACAACCGGATCCTTTTCTCTCTTTCTAGCCTTCTTATACTTTCCTTCTATACACTCTACAATCCATTCATACTAGCTTACTTGCTATTCCTCCCATGGGATGTTCCATCTCCCATCTCTGTGACTGCTGGAATGTGCTTCTCTTTCCCCATTGTTCCTCAGAATCTGTTGAAATATCATCTTCTGCTTAAGTTTCCAAGTCCCACTGGTTTCTGGTGTCTTTCTCTTGAAGGTAGGGGTTCTTAACCCTTTTTGGGATATCATAGACCCCTTTGCCAGTGCAGAGAAATGTATGAACCCTTTCCCTGAATAGTGTTTTTAAATGCATAAAGTAACAGATAGGATTACAAAGGCAGCCTATTATTTCGAAATAGTTATCAAAATAGATATTTTAAAAATTAAGTTCATGGAAGCCAGGCTAATAAGCCCTGCTCTAAGTTGAAATTGTATCTATTATGGAAATAACTTTAAGATGTCTTTAGGGACATTCCCTTCATCCCTTTAGAAAAGAAGCTCCTTGACAGCAGAGGCTATTTTCATTTTTTCTTATATCCTCAGTTCTTAGTAGGCACTCAAGAAATGCCTTTTGAATGATTAGTGGATTATCTATAGCCTTGAGACTGGATCCTCTTTGCTTCCTTTCCATTTTCCCATCCATCAGTTTCCTGTGTCCTGTATTCTTTGAAGCTCCCAAGTCAGTTTTTCCACCACACTACCAATGCTGCTTTTCTTTGGGTGGTGCAGATAGATTAGAGTACAAATTACATACCAATTAGGTAATTATAAATCAATGCAATAGATATTGGAACCAGTTTTAAGATCAGAGAAGAAGGGATAAAAGATAGCTATGAGATAATGCACCCCTACACCCTACTGAAGGCTACTGAGGGAAATGACTTATCTAGGAGCACCATAACTAGTTAACACCTCTGGATTCTAACTCAGGTTCTTTAGCTTCAGATCTAGTCCTCTTGCAAGCATATCATCTTTACTTGGATGATTTCCCAACCCCGACCCTGCTTTCTCTCTCCCTCAGTCTCTAACCTTTCTTAACCATTCAAATCCACTTCATCTCAGTTTAGGAAGCCCCATGATGTTTTGAATTGCAACCCATAAACAATCATTTATTAAGCACCTACTATGTGCTGGGCACTGCTAGGCACCTGAGTTGCAAATATAATTAATGAAATAGTATATTTCCACTTTTGTCTTCTTTTGGCCTATTTCTGGTTACCTTCAAGTATTTTCTTTTGATCTCTACCTTCTACTGAACTAAAATCTATTGTTCTCTTTCTCCAGTTTTCCTTTGCCTCCTGCCCAGCTGCCTAGGTTCACCTTAGAATGATTCTCCACTAACACTCTTTGTAAGAAATGATGAACAGGCTAATTTTGTGAAGATATTTTATTTTATCAATTACATGTAATAACAAATTTCCACATGTTTTCCTCAGTTAAATGACACAAATCATCTCCCTCCCTCCCTTTCCTCCCCTCCACATTCTCCCCCCCCCCCAGGACTGGCAAGCAATTGTATCTGGGTTATACTTGTATTTATCAGGCAACACATATTTCTATATTGCTTATTTTTGTAAAATTATAATCATATAAAACAAAAATCCCCAAATTAAAAACCCAAATAAACTATAGTGAAAAATCATATACTTTGATCTGCATTCTGACTCCAGTAGATCTTTCTCTGGAGGTGGATAGCATTCTTAGTCATTAGTCCCTCAGAACTGTCCTGGATCATTGTACTGTTGAGAATAACTAAGTCTTTCACAGTTGATCTTTCCACAATATTGCTGTTACTGTATACATTGTTTTCCTGGTTCTGCTTATTTCACTGCATCAGTTCATGTAGGTCTTTCTAACTCTTCCTGAAATCATTTAAACTTGTTAATTTTGTAAAAAAATATGGAGAAACCTACATGAAATTATGAAGAGTGAAACAATCAAAACCAAAAGAACATTATACATAGCAACAGAAATATTCTTTGAAGAATGATTTGTATATGTCCATGTCAAGAAAGAACTGATAAATAGAAATGGCATAGTATATATGTCATTATATACATAGTATATAATGTCTTCTCTAATGAGAGGAGGCAAAGGAGGGAGTTAAACTGAGTGTTAATATTTTGAATGTTACAAACAATAAATATATAATTTAAAGTGAGGTTAGATGAGCTGGTTTCTAATGTTTCTTCTAGATCTTAATTCCATGAGCATATTAGTTGGCTGAAACCACAACTGTTTGGGCTCAACTACAGCAGCCAGAGAGACAGATTAGAGGAATTGCCACAGGACTGAATCTGATGGAATCTCAACCATTCTAGTCTGAACTCCACTTATCCAGATGAACTACCAGGGTTCTAGAACCACCTAAGACTCCTTACCCCATTGAACCATCCTACCTCCCAATAAGGCAAGACTGCTGGGTCTTGTTATCAGCTCTGTCACATCTCTCCAAGGACCATCAGGCTTTTCCATTAGGAGCTTTGTGAGCTGGACTCTTCTATTAATGTTATCTCCTCCAATTAGAGTATGAACTTCTTAAGAAAATCTATCTCATTTTTCTATTTGTGTTTCTGGCTTAGCACAGTACTTGGCATGTACTAAGTGTTTAATAAATGCTTTTCCTTTCCATCTCATTTTAATCCAGTAATAATGAAGTATCAAATATCTCATATTAATGATAACTCTCTAATGAATGACTATTAATTACATGGGGACTCATAGGAGTCATTTTATGAACATGGAAACTAAGGATCGGAACTACTATTCTGAAATACCAGCATTAATATCTAAAGAGTATTGACTCCTTATAACCAGTAAATATGGCATTTCTTATGTTCTAGGGAAGTAACAATGGAGAAATGTTTTCTAAAACCACTTCCATGGTAGGGGCAGCTAGGAAGCACAATGGATAGTGCTAGGTTTGTTGTTGGGAGGAACTGGGTTCAAAACAGACCACTTAGCTGTGGGACCCTAGGCAAGTCACTTAACCCTGATTGCCTAGCCCTTGCTGCTCTTTTGCCTTCGAACTGATACTAAGACGGAATGTCAGGTTTTTTTTTTTTTTTTAATATTCCCAATGGTATCTCCAAGAAGTCTCCAGAGAACAGAGAAAAGTGCTGGCTAGCTAGAAGGAAAAGAATTGGGAGGTTATGAGAAAAAAATTAAAGCAAAGCCTATATCCAAAATGTTGCTGCTATAGGTCAGTGTGGTAGGGGGGTGATCCTGGCTTCTCAAAGACTAAGCCAGAAAAGGGCAAGGTACTTTGAAGTCCTTCAAATTCAGTCCGTTTTCCCATTGTTTGATTCTGTAAGAAATCGCCACTCAACCTTTAGTAAATAAGAACTCAGATTCTTGTGTAAGAACATTTTCTTCATGTATCCTACAATTAATATCAAGAAAGTCCATTTTGGACACCATCTAAAGAAACTTGCCAGTGAATTACAGATCTGAACCAGAATGGACTTCATAATATTTGGTGGAGCACTGTGTCTTGAAGGAATCCAGTTTTACATGAGATAGCTGGTGGCACAGTGGATAAAGAACTGGGTCTAGAGTCAGGAAGACTTGAGTTCAAATCCCATTTTGGACACTCACTAGCACACTGTGTGGCCAGGGGCAAATCATGTAATCTGTTTACCTCAATTTCCTTAACTGTAAAATGAAGACAATAATAACACCTATTTTCCAGAATTGGTATGAGAATCAAACGATGTCGTAAAGCACTTAGCATTATGCTAGGTATATATTAAGTGCTATATAAATATTATTATTGTTATTCTTATTCCTAGATTGGGTATATCTCAGGTCCAGAGAAGCCTAAGGTTAAGTAGCAAAGGTTTTGTACTGGAAACACCCAAAGGATGCTTGCAGCCATGGAATGCATCCTAGGACAAACATTAAAGCTCTAAGACATTGTGGGGTTCAGTAAAATGAAAATGGGATTTGATATCCGGATGCTGTGGTCTTTGTCCCAGTCCTTGTGAAACTGAGAACAAATCCCTTAACCCCTTTCGGGTTTTTGCTTCCTCCCCCGTAAAACAGAGTAAATACTCACACTAACTCAAGATGAGTGTGAAGAAAACATTCTACAAATATTGCGAAACTATAGAGATGCCAGTTATTATTATTACTACAGAAGTGCTCAAAGACATCTACAACATTTTTGGAAGAATTAATTTTGAGGCAGATGGATTTTACATCCTTTCCTTTCTAGTATTTAAAAAGTTCAAGGTCAAAATGGACAAGTCAGAATGTGAACAGATCTGACTTCATGCCCATGATTCTTTTTATGATCACCAAGTTACCTCTATATTGACCAATGACAACAAATAATCCTGGAATATAGAGCAACCACGGTTATGTTTCTTCTTGTTAACCCCTATGCGGCTGTGAGTTGTGTGGCACAACAGAAAGAGAGCTCAACTTGGAACTGGAAGACCTGTATTTGTGTTCTGGCTACACTGCCTCTCAATTCAACAGGCATTTATTAAGCAGCGACTATGTTCAAGGTGCTTGTCTTGATATTCGGATTATACCAGGCAAAAAGCAACAACAACAAAAATAAAAAAATAACCACCCTCTTCCCCCAAAAGAAAACCTCCAAACCAAATTTCTGTAATCAAGGATCATACATATAACAGGGAATATAATATTAAAAACTAGCAAGTTTAGTGTAGAAACTCACTAGCTATTTGAGCCTATTCAAATAATTTCCTCTAGGTCTCAGTTTCCCCATATGTAAAATGAGGAGGCTGGATTAGGTAAGGGGTTTTTAACCTGGGGTTTTGGAACCCTAAAGAGTCTTGAAGAGAGATTTCAGAAGGTCTATGAACATGAATGGAAAACAAAAAATTACATCTTCATTTTCATTATTCTCTGGCTGCCTTCATAATCCTGTGTGTTTTATTTTATGCACTTAAAAACACTATACTCAGAAGGGGTCTACAGCTTCATCATTCTGCCTGTCAAAGGGGCCCCAAGAGACACGAAAAGGGTTACAAAGTTCTGGACTGGATGATCACCAAGGACTCTTCCTCTAAAATAGCTGCCAACTTTTGAAATAAAATAAAAATAGGCATTTTTTAAAGAATATCACAAAGCTCTCATAGTCCATCAGGCTATTCAGTGATAGTCTAATTTAGGTACTTCAGATAGATAGAGTATATTGACCCTTATTATTACAAATACCAATAATAGTGTGATAGAAGTTTAAATAATAGATAGGTGCAACTGATGGCCCTATGTAATCTAAATATATATTGTTTATCATACATCTTGAATACATGTGTTTGAGAATACACATATGTTTAAAATGTTTGGTTAGTTTGGGGGATTAAAATTCAAAATCCAAACGGATTCAGTAAGACCTGTATGAAAAGATTATGAAAAGCTGATGAACTGAGAAAGAAATTAAAGGTGAGCCAATATTCTTTAATAATGAAATAATTTATTTTCTTTTTCTTATTATTATTTTTAACAGTTGAACAATACAGAAGTTTACATATACACAGCAAGGTTCTCTAAAACATGTAGTTTCTAAAAATGCATGTGCTCACTGTAGTAAAAGCACCATTCTCTATGGTCTTGACCCAGGATTTACATTGGCGCGGTATTTACATTAGGAACTGAACATCTGGAAACAGAATTTCACACTCTCCCATCTGCTGCTCCCCCATTTAGGATGTATTTACCCTTCAGAAGACATCCCCACCCCCAAATTGATGATTTTAAAGAGCAATATTACAAAGAGCACCAATTCTAGGAATAAGGGATAAAGGCAAGTTTGGTTCTTAGGCAAAATTTAAAAGAACTGCCAAAAAAAAAAAATAAAAAAACTTAAGATAAATTAAGTCTGCATGAATCTACAGATTGGCCACTTTACTGACTCTGATTTTGTGATTTTGCTAAAAGACAAAGTACTCAATTTTTTTCAGTCATGCAACAGCTGTTTTGAAAATAATAGTCTGGATCTTAGTAGTGCCAGTCGATTAATTGTTTTCTCATAAGTCTATGGCACAAAAAAAAAATTCATTCATGTCATTAATATGGATAGTAAAAAAAAAACAACTAAAAACTAAAAAAAAAAAAAAAACCCAACCCAACCATGATAAATCACACTTATCACATCCCACTCAGATAGCTTAAAAAAAAAAAAACGGCCTTAAAAACAAACATCCTATAGTAGAGATTAGTCTAATTATGTAAAATGAGGCATCACTTTTATTTGGGGCCTATTTGGGTTCTCTCCTCCCAAGACTAAATAGGAATAGTCAGCTACATATCACAACTTGGTGTATAGCTGAACAACACAAGGATAGGCATTTCCCCACATGTTGATACACCTGCCTTTTCCCACTAGATAGTCAATGCCAAAGGGAGGGAGATGAGTAGGATGTCAAAGAAGCCAAGAGGAGATAAAGGGAGAAGGCAACTAGGGATCGTCTACAGCATGGTTAAAAAAAAAGAAAAAGAAAGAAAGAAAAAAGATTGAATGGGAAGAAAAAAGATAATCCAAAAAAAGAAAAAAGGGAAAAAAAGAACTCTTTTCAAAATAGAGTACAGGGGCAAATTTGAAATTAATACCTAAATGGGGGCAGGAAGAGGAAACCCTCCAGAATCCTTCATCCAGTCCTAAAATATTGTTCGATTGTTCCGTCTTTCATCTGTCGATGTGGAGTGAGCACTACCCTTCTCTCAAATACAGAGCGTATTCTTGGCCACATGTCATGGGGTCAGGGCAGAGGCAGTGGAATGCAAGTCAGAAGTTTCCTTTCATTTCATTTCAAAACAAAAAACAAAAACTCGAGGTGGAGGATGAGGGGAAGTGCCAGGGAGTCCCCCCAACCAAAGTGCTAAAGTGGTTGGCCAGTTGCAGAACAAGAGCCTCCCTGATGCCCAACACTGAAGTACAGTATTGACATCATCTGGGCCTGCTCAAGGACAGGCAGAAGAGTGCCCGGGTCTGCTCAAAGTGCTGTGCTCCTTGGATTGGTATCAAATTAGCAGTCACCTCGTGACTCGAGAAATTCACATGGCGTGGCTATCAGCACCTTGAAGAATTCAAGAGCTCTGCTTACCAGAAGAAAGCCTGAAATAAATACACGACGGGTGCTCAGCACTCGATACAAAGCCCCAAATTATAAAGACAATACTATTTTGGGATGTTAAAATAGAACAGCGACATGCTACATACACATACATTACTGTAAGAATTTCATTAAGCTTATTATCTAAGTGCAAGAGTTTGGTTTGTTTGTTCCAAATAAGGACCACAAGCCTCAGTCTCACCACTCGCGATGCAATGGTGAAACCCAAGAATGCAGTGATTGGGTGCTAGTTTCGATCAACATTCACACAAAGCCCATGTATGTACCCAGATGTACATACGCATCTATCCGTAGGTACAACTGTCAAAGTCTTAAAGGCTGGGGGTTTATGTGTTTGGCCCCTCCCCTCCCCCACCTTAACAACCCCGTCTAAAAAGGTTTTCTTTTTAATAAAAACAAAAAACAAACAAACAAAACCCCTGATGCAGCTCTTTAACAATAATGCTGGTGGATCAGTGAATTGGAGAGAAAAGGCTGGCAAATCAGTGCTACCATTTCAGCAACGTGGGGGAATTAGCTGCCTTGGCATGAGTTGGTTTACAACCAAGAGGATCACAGAGAAGAAACTCCCAGGGTTGGTCCCAATAAGCGAGGAATCGGTTACCCTGGAGCCCAGCTTGGCAAGCTAACTTTATCTGCTTAGAACTTTTGAAAGCCATGTCTAACCCTGGTGTCAGTTTGACATAAGTGCATTAATATATGTGTATAAATATACATACACGTATGTGTATAAACACATATATTTATATACTAACGTCCACATTTCTACGCAATCAAATTGAAAAGGACCAGACAAACAGTGTGAAGATCAAATAATTACTGTTTTATATTGGGACAACACATTTAATATTATTTCAACCAAAGAGACAAAAATGCAGTTTTAAATCAAAGGCACAACAACTAAAACACAGAAAATACTGGCGGCTCTCAGACGCCTTATTTCTAAATTAAACAAACAAGTACACAATTTTGTTCCCTCCCCCAATTCAGGCCCACAAGCTTCCCCTACCCCTTAAATCTACACTTCCTGATGCCTAAAAGCATCCACAACTTGGGGTTTTGGACTTGTGTAGATGGTTCAAATGTAACATTTCATTAACCAACAAAATGCTTGTGAGGTCTTGCAAAGGGCATCAGAGCAGGTACCTCAAAGTGCAGGCATATCTGTACCTTTTCCAAACATGTTACAGGCTGAGCTAACTCTCTTAACACTATCTTTCTGCTTGGACTCAGGAAGCAGGCTTAATAAATGCAAAAGGCATCTTACAAGTTGTATTTCAGTGCAAATCTTCTGCTGGTAATCAGAAAAAGTTCCAGCTATTTAAAAAAAATCCTTCTTTTTTATTCCACCCTCCCACTTCCCCTTTTTTTCCCCACAAAAAGAAAATTAAGTAGCACAAAAAAGGAAGGGGAAAAAACAAGGAGAGACTTTGGAGTTTAAGAAATCCACTAGCCCTAATTCCCATATTTTTAAAATTCATTAAAGAATCATTTTTTAAAAACAGCCTAAAAAGTAATCTCATTTTATTTAGGCTGCTCATCATTTTTAGAGTCTGAGCATAGGCTCTCTCTGAATTTGTACTTTAAGAGTAAATGGAATGGTTTGAGGCAGCTAGATGTATAATCAGGCTGAGTACACATGTACATACAGTAAAGATTGCAGGCAAGCAAGAAAGCCCATGGTGGTTGTCGATCACTGATTAAGCTATGTAGCCCTTATCATTGTGAATCATCTACGGCATTTGGGACCTCTCTAATCACCTTGTGCCAGTTGCTGTATTTTAGTTTTATGCATCTTATGAATGGTCCAAATTCAATGAACAAATTAGCCAAAGAGGCGCAAAACATCAAGGCCTTAAGATGTTCCAAAGAAAAAGATTAAGGGGAAATTAACAGATTTTGGTGAGCAGATATCTACATACAAAGTTTCCAGAACATCTATAAAAGCATGTTGTAAGAATTTCTTCTCTGTTACATTAGTTTATATAAAAATGAATAAATAGTATTTATAGATTTAATGTGTTTATGTACATATACATGTGCTCTGTTAAGCTTAAATAAAAATGCTACAAGGTGGGGGACAAAGCTGAGGAGAAACCATGGCCAAAGAGGGAAAAAAAAATCAGCTTTCTAAATTAGCAACCCCAAAGCCTCCATAAACAAGTTTCTGGGAGTGTCTAAAAATAATTCAACAAGGTGAGGAACTGTAGTAACATTGTACTATCCCCTTGTGTTTACTTGCAACATAGAAAGTAGCAATGTGAACTTTTCTTTTCACTAATGACAGAAGCTAGCTCAGCTAGCTCTACAGCTCAATTATTGCTGAAGGTTAAATAGGAAAATAGATTGGAACTGGACCAAATGTTGCTTTTTTTTTTAAAAAGAGGCATAATCATTTTTGTGCTAATGGGAAATGGAGATCATCTTGTTCATCTCTGAGGTAGAAAAAAAAAATTATCCCAGAGACAAGTAGTATTAAACTTTGAGGAAAAATAAATGTGTGCCTTGGGACAGCACTGTTCAGTGATAACATGGTGCAATCCCCAGAACGTGAGATGGGGATAGATTGTACCATTTAGTTGGTGAGAAAAACATTCAGGAAACTTGATGAGTTGTGTAACCCCGAAGACATGCTGTCGAGTCGAGGTGCCTGGTTTAAAGCAAGAGATACTATACTGCCCAAGGCTACACACGGGTCTGGAGAAATTCATGTGCAGTATTTAAGGGGTTAAGTTTTCAGAGGATTAGGGATTTTTTCCTAGCATTCCCAGGAAAACCTGGGGTGAGGCACACAGTTAAGCGCTCTTAAATGCTCTTTTCAAAGCTTACTTCATAGTTCTGAGATTAGGATCTCAACTTGAAAAGTTTGGTTCCTTCAGTTTTTTGAACAGAAGTCACAATTGGACAATTTTGCTAGACAAGATACATAAACAAAGGAAACAAAAATCTAAGATAGGTTGAGAAGACTAGATGATGACAATAAGGAAAAGGGGAAATTACTGAGATTTGGGAGTTGGCTCTAAGTCTAAATATTCTTGGATGTTTCAAAATTTGGTTGGAATGTACAGTCTCACAGAGATGAATTTTTATGGACAGAAAGAGAAGCTAGTGGATGCAATCAGATGTGTGCTCCAGAGAGTAGCTTTGTAAACCCACGACCCTATGCACTTTTTCTTGAAAACTTAGGCAAAGCTGATTTGGGTAAAGGTGGTGGTACATTGAAATTTACGTGCAAGGGAATTGTGGGAAGGTCCAATACACTACCTAATAAGATCCGAGAGGGAAAACCATAAGGAAGGCAGCCACTGCTAGAGCCGTCTCTTATAGACTGAGACAAGTCTTGTGATTGTCCTGTAGCTTTATTCTCTTAATGCTTGAGCTCGAGTAGCCCTCGTCACTGCACAGGCTCTGCATGCTCCCTCTCTCGTCCGAGTCACTCACGCTGCTGCTGCTCCAGTCCAGATCACCTGTGAGATAGTCTGTGCTTTCAACATCAACGTCAATTTCTTCTAGAAAGAAGAGCAAAAGGGAGAGTTGAGGGTATTCAGTCACACTAGAGCAGACAATACAACGGCAGATACTTCAACGAAGGCAAAAAAGGCTTTCCCTCCCTGAATGTATCTGGGGAACTGAAGGGAAAAAAGTGACTGTTTCCTGAACCAGTCTATTTTAGCCACTGCTTAAGATCTTCAGATAAATTGCCCATTCTCCATTTCAATTTAGGCTGCATCACTCCAACGAGGTAACATGGTTATTATAGGAGTCCTCGATTTGGAGTCAAAGGAGCCTTGTTTGAATTTTGGTTCTGAACACTTTCTAGCTGTGTGAATCCAGACAGGTCACTGAATTTCCTTCTGAGCCTCAGCTTTTCATCTCTTAAGTTAGGGGAAATATTTACACCTGCACTATCTACTTCACAGAACAGGTAAGGGAAGTGATTTGTAAACATTAAAAGAAATATGTAGATAGGAGTTCATATTAGTATTTCTATGTATTACTTATGGACCTGGAGGAGCAAAGGAAAGATATTTCAAAATAAAAACCCATTCACTGAAAAAAAGTTCTCACCTCTGTCTGAGTCAGAGCGTTCTGAGCAGACTGTAGATCCTATGCTATCCATTCTTATTCTCTCAATGCCCAACTTCTCCAACTGCCTTTTCAGGTGCCGCTGTTCTCGCTGTAACTGGTCTATTTGGTGTACTGCTTTTCTGTCACAGTCTTCAAGCTTCTGCAGGTTAAAGAAGTTTTCAGAAGAATCCTTAGGTTAGACTTATAAACCAGTAATTAACTACCTTGAATATGTTTCTCATTCCTAACACACATTCATGTCCCTTTTTGCAGCTTTTTGGTGCCTCAACTTCAGCTTATCTCAGAAAGGAAGTTCATTAGGCAGCCACCATTATCATCCTTTAATTTGCAAGGCAACAATACTCATATTCCCTAATAGGGACCCCAGCTTTAGATCACAAAGGAATCATAAATTCCTTCTAGTTCATTTTAAAATTGAAGAAGCCAAGGCCCAGCCAGAAGGGTTAGGTGACTTTTCTGAGGTCACCCACACAGGCAATGAGTGTAAGACTTGAAGACGGGGCGTGGGACTCCACATCAGGGGCTCTTTGCGCTGCCCTGGACACCTCCCTGAAAAATGTAACCTGGTACCTCAGCACGCTAGCTTTGCTGTCAGGGATGCCCTAAGCCCTGGCGCCTGTGTCTAGAGGAAGACATTGAATTTTTAAGTCTCACAATATTTGAAGGGCTTTTTTAGATGCTCTGTGTTTAAGGGTGTTGAGAAATATCGCACAGCTTAAAATCATTTCTACTCACCATCTCTCCCTCGGTTATAGAGATACTTTTTGTGTCATGTTAAGTATCAAATCAACTTCTTTTAAAGCCCATAATAACCGTTCTTTTTAAACCATTATTTTAATCACCTGGTATAAAAGCTCAAACATAATTTACATTTCCAGGGTGTATTTATTCATTTTAGCATATCCCTTTCCACCCCACTCTACTCTACCTCCCCCCATTACTATGCTCCTTGCCATCCAGAACTATATCCTCTAGAACAGGAGTATCAAATTCAAATAGAAACGGGGACCACTAAACCATTAATAAGGATTTCTATGAGAAGCATATTGACTCAGAAAACCACATTTGTAGTTCTTTTTTTATTACTATATAAAAATTTTAAAATCCAATAGGAAATATATTTTAATGTGAATTCGGCTTCACTCGGGAGTGTTGTGGGTCACATGTTTGACACCTCTGTTTTAGAGTAGAAAAGTTTTAAAAGACGGTGTCTTTTCCCAGAGTTATCTTAGACCAGTGATGGGCAAATTGTAGCCCCGGAAATGCTCTATCCAGCTGCACAACATTATTCCTAATCTGACGAATACAATGAAACTTCAAAAGAGTTGCCTTAGAAACAGACTAACAGATGAGCATTTTCTTTCCTTTGGCCCCATCTTTAAAAAGTTTGCCCATCACTGTCTTAGACATATCAACCAGAAGTCTAATCAGTATTTATCCTACTAAGAAAATAAATTGTTATAAAAGTGCTTTAAACAAGAATCTTGACTACTGTGACATGGAATAAAATGAATAAAATATTACTCACAAACTATTTGTTAATAAGCAGTCCCATTCCTTATACTTGAGAAAAGTTCTTACTGGGCAGTTAGAAATTCAAGGAAGGAAGCCAAATGTATGCTCACCTTTATATGTAATTTTGCTTTTGTTAATAAGCTTAAAGTAGTATGACGATTCGACTCAGGTCCAAGCGGTACCAGCCCCTTCAGCTTCTCAAGGCACAAGCGAAGGTGGGCCCGTCTACAATGCAAAAGTCACATTTGCACTTCAGAATTCAAAATCAAGCGGGACAATCCAGTAAAAAATAAACAGTAACAGGACAAGTATCTTTTCAAGACATCACTGGTAGCAATTTTGACAAATTTATCTTTCTCATCAGGTGACTGGATAAAAACCAATGAGTAACTGGGAGTCTTGTATATAGTGTGAAAACTCATTTTTTGGTGGTGATAGGGTGCTTTACCATTTGTTCCTATAGGCCAGTTATGGCAAACTTTTCATAGATGGAGTGCTGGCCCCATCCCCATTTCTCCCAGACCGAGTGCCATGCCTGCCCCACCAAGGGATCATGTGCTGTGTCCCTCCCCACCACCAAGTGCAGGGTAGGGGGGGAGAAGCAGGGAGGATGGCCATGTGCTCACAGAGAGTGCTCTGCATTGTGTCTTTGGCACCTGTGCCATAGGTTCGCCATTGCTGCTACAGGCTATAATAGATCACACTTGTTAGGGGTTATGTTTCTGGAACTATTTTATAAAAAATATAGACAAATTTGGATAATAACAAGATGTTCTGTGGTCAAGATCCTACTCAATTTGTCTTTGACATATAATTTTTTTTTATTTTAAATCCTTACCTTCTGTCTTAAAATCAATGCCAAGTATTGCTTCTCTGGCAGGAGAGGGATATGTGCTAGGTAACTGGGGTTAAGTGACTTGCCCAGAGTCATACAGCTAGCAAGTGTCTGAGGCCAGACTTGAACTTGGGACCTCCCATCTCTAGGGCCTGGCTCTCTATCCACTAAGCCACCTTGCTACCTCGACATAAACTTTTAAACAGACACTGACAGGTCTCCTATTAGAATTAGAAGAAGTACTTTATTATAATCAATCAATTAAGTAACAGGTATTTATTAAATTCCCATTCTGTTCCAGCCACAAGAGGAAAATCCCAAAACAATCCCTATTTGCAATAAACATTCTAACAGGGAAGACAAGGACATAAACAAGTACAAAGAAATATACAAAGTAGTTAAATACCAGTTAGTCTGAGGAGGCACTAGTGACTGGAGAAATTAGGAAGGAAAGGTTTCATGCAGAAGATGGTACTTGAATTGCATCTTCAAGGAAGAGAGGACTCTATGAGGCTGAGGAAAGGAAGGGACTCATTCCAGGAATATGAGACATGCAGTGCAAAAGCATAAAGATGGGAGATGGAGTGCTAAGGGAGATTAAACAAAGAGAAAGCCAATTTGGCTATTCCCAGAGTATAAGAATGGAAGTAATAAACAATGAGGCTGGGAAGAGAGGTTAGGGCTAGATTGTAAAAAGAATAAAAAGCTAAACTGAAGGGTTTATATTTTATTGTAGAAACAATAGGAAACTACTGGAAATGGTTAAGTAGGGAAGTCACATGGTCAGACCTATATTTTAGGGCAATTATTTTGGTAGCAGTTTGCAGGATGGACAGATATCAGGAGTGGCTTGAAACCAAGATACTGAGGTTACAAACCTGGAATCAAGATGGTAGTGCCCTCAACAGAAATAATAAAGTCTTGAAGAGTGAAATATAATGGATTGAGTTTAAGATGTCTCTAGGACATCCAGTTTAAAATATCTAACAGGTAATAAAATGTTAATGCCAGATTGAGCCTGGAAATGAACATTTAGTTCTGAGAGTTATCTGCATAAAGAGAAAACTTAAAACTCATGATACAGAGCACAGAGGGAGAAAATAGAAGAGACCCAAGACAAAACTTTGGGGAATGCCCAGTTTAAGGGTCTTCATATGGATGATGAGCTGAGCCAGCAACAGAGTCTGAGAAACATTGGGCAGGAGACAGGGGGCGAACTGGGAAAGAGTAGTGGAACAAAAATCCAGAGAGGAAAAGCATATTTAGGAGGAAAAGGTAGTCAACAGTGTCAAATGTAGAATACAGGTGGAGAAAGATTGAGAATGAGAAAAGATCAATAGACTTGACAGTAAAGAGATCATTAGTAGCTTTGGAAAGAAGTAGTTTCAGTTGAGTGATGAGAGACTGGAAGCCAGGCTGTAGGTTGAGGATCAAGAAGTAACTGAGAACTATAAACAGTTTTTACAAGTAGTTTGGTTGAGGAGAGGAGAGATATAGTCTGATAGATTAAGGGAAATGGTAGAATCCAGTGAAGGCTGTTGTTTTTAAAAGAATGTTGGAGACTTAGATGCATTTGAAGTAGGAAAAGTAACTAATTCAATGATTGGCAAACTTTTTAAAGAGGGGGCCAAAGGAAAGGAAATGCTCATCTGTCATTCTGTTTCTAAGGCAACTCTTTCGAAGTTTCATTGTATTGTATCCTACTCATTGTATTCGTCAGATTATGAATAATGTCACGCAGCCAGTCAGGTCAAAACATTTCAGGGGGCTGCATCTGGCCCGCGGGCCATAGTTTGCCCATCATCGAACTAGTTGATAGAAAGGTTAAAGATTTGAGAGGGAGGATGACTATGTATATACTTTGCTGGAAAAGGATGGAATCAAATATACATACAGATAGGGATTGGTTTTGGCAAAAAGGGCCACTTCTCTGTCAGATACTGGGGGAGGGAAGAGAGTGGGAGCTTGATGTTAAGGGTTTTTTAGATGAAGAGAATGTGGGAGGAGGAAGCTTATGGGGAAGAAGAGGTTCTCCTCGAATGGTCTCAATTTTTTCAGTAAAATAACAACCAAGCTCCTCAGCAGGGTTCAGAGGGAGGCTTAAAGAGAGAAGGGAAGGTTTGGAGAAGCTCCTGTGGGAAGAGAAATAGGGAATCAATTAGGGAGAAATAAAAGGACTGCCTTGATGCAATGAGGTCCCAATTGGGGTTGGGTAACATGAATTTATAATATACCCAGGCAGTACAACTGTGAGACTTCCTTCAGCTGTGCTCAATAGCTCTTGAGTAGGAGTGGAAAAGGTAGATGGTGGGAGGTACCCAAGGCCAAGGTTGGGCAAGAGAAAACAACTGACAGGCAAATGTCATCATATAGATAGGAGACAGCCTAATATATAACTACAATCCAAGTCACTGAGTTTAACTGAATAAAACAGGGAGCTGTGGAGAAGATTGAGTAAAGAACAGAATTTTTTAAAGTACTAGGCAAGAAGAGTTTACTAACATGTAGTTGGTGGTTCACAAGTATCTGTTAAGATTTCTCTGAAATAACTGATACCTTGATTTGTTACACCAAAATTTAAGAATCATTCCAATATAGTTTCTATGTATAAAAATAAGGCTATATAAGGAAAAAAACTAATTTACCTTTTCTTTAAAACACAGTTCAATTATACCTCCTCAATAAGGCCTCCTCAGACCACTCTAACATAAATTGATTCCTTCTTCCCCTAAACTCACACCTCTATTATTGATAATAACTATTTGGCAAGACAGAAAACCTGTGACATCTGATGTATCCTTAGTTTTTCAAGTCAATATTTCCCCAACTAGATAATAAGCTCTTTAAGGGCAAGGATAGGATCACATATGTCTTGTCACAACATTAGTAACCATTTTGTGTTAATATTGGCTTGCAAATAATTGATGACTTGATGAGATGAAGGACTGTCATAAAGAACCAGAAGAGGGATAAAGCTTCTCTATAGCTTCAGATGACAGAACTAGGACTTACAGTAAGAAGTTACAAAAAGGCATTTTCATTCAACCCAAAGTGAAATTAAGGATATGAACTTGTTAAAAAATGGAGCAAGATTGCCTCATATGATATTAAGGGTCCCTTCACTGGAAGTGTCAAAGCAGAAGCTATATCATCTCCTTATCAGGGTTATATAAAGAGAGATTACAATAGGCTAAACATAATGACCCCTTCCAACTCTAAAATACTAAGCTATAAGTTCCAGGCCTTCAGATTCACTGTGAATTATAAGTAATTTAACTATGGGCAAAGTCAAATACATTAAAGCTTGGTTTCCCCTTTTGGATTTTCCCCTCTTGACATTCTTGTGGCAGGAAGAAGTATTATAAAAGGTCTGCCAAAAGGAGAATGAAACTTTAGTAAAGTGCTAACTGGTCAGTATGTATGACTCTAAATAGGAGATTAATTCTTCTACTTCTTCATGACTTGAGGATTTTTACTTAACTGTGGATCAAATAAGTATTGTATTAGGCTTTCAGGGATATCAGTATCTGAACAGAGACAATCATCCATCTTTTCCTTTGATGCTGAACCAAATTTGACCCTATTCAAATGGAGGGAATGGGAGCACACTATCATCAAAACAGTCTCTCTATCCTTATCATCAGGCTTTCTTAGTAGAAGGTAATATGAAATAGGTTTAAAAAGGAGTTAGTATAAAATACAGATAATAATTTCAGTACTTGTTGGAAGAACTGACAGTATAAAAAGCACCACCTCTTCATAAGGTTTTCATTTGTTCTGAAAATCTTAAGATTCAGAATGATGTACTATTTGCAAGTGAGGAATCAAATTATCAGTGTACCTCACCTCATGAACACATGAAGAATTGAAAAATGAGAGAAAACAGCTATTAGCTGGTGAAAACATTTACTTTATAAGGAAATATTTTGGAAGAAGTTCAGAAAAAAAGACTATCTTATTGAAAACACCATGTGAGCTTTGGTAGCTTCATATGTGTATAGTTCCTAGTCATTACATAGTTTAGCAATCAATTTCCAAATAATAACAAAAATAAAAGTTGATTAATACCAACATCAAAACCATTTAAATTCAACTCATAACACTATTATATTATTCTTTCCTTGGTGTATTTAGGTATATGAATATTATTTTAAGGATAGTGGGCAGATAAAAACAAGAAAATCTTTTTCTATTTTTAACCATTTCTAGAACTTTAAGGATCATAAACCAACCAAGACAGCTATTATTATTCAACATAGATCTGGTAAAAATATCTTAAACTTGTCAAAGAACAAAACAAGATTAATTCCCTCTTCTCTGTCTGTCTGTCTTTCTCTCTGGAAAAGTAACTCCAGGGAAGGGTACAAATGATAATCCTTCACAAACTAACTTTGCATTCATGAAAATTCTCTAGGGGGAATGTAAGATTTTTCTAGCCTCATGATATTTTACAAACATCTGTAGCAAAGATTCTTTCCTGCTATTTAGAAAGGTCAGTTTAATTATTCTAAATATACCTTTGGCCTGTAATAGGCTTCATGAACAATCTACCTTTGACCTGAACTATAAATTAGCAATTAAAAAAAACAAACATAACCCACATCTTGGCCTTTTTTGACCAACCCTCTATTTCAACAGTATGGAGAACTCTCAGTGTAGAAACGCTCTTGACTGAGGAATAGTTTAGATGTAGAGTTAAAAAGAGACCTCAAATAAGGCTTCTTCATATTACAAATGATAAACCTAAGGTTGGAGTAGGCATTAAATGATTTTCTTAAGGTCATGAAAGTAATAAGACCAGAGGCAGGATTTGAATCTAAGTCTCCTCTGACTTCAGTGATGATGACTAGGGACAATTCAGGGCCAATCACTGAGAACTGATGATTCAGTGACTTCCCTAAAACCAAGCTTTTGTTTTGGTAGAGTGCATTTGTGTGTTTTCTGTAGGAAGCATGGAGCAAACACACTAAAAGAATGTCAAAACTTTGAGTTGGTTTCCCTTTTCATATCTTCCATATCTGTGTGACAGGTATAATACTACAGTTTGGGCAGATTATTGAGTAGGGAATTCTTTCAAACTTGTTTCTGTTTGTAGAAGGGTGATTACTGCTAGGGAAATGAAGATAATTAAAGCAATTTAATATTTCTTTTTAAGTCAATTGGGAACTGAACTGCATTTTACTAGGCAGATGAGAATTGCAGGCTGTTATTCTAAAAAGTAGATTGAAGTCTTTTTGGAATTAAAAGATTTAAGGAAATGTTTGACCTATTTCTAGGGAAGCACAAATCTTGTTTATGCAAAAGGAACTTCATTTTAATCATAAAAAAATTGAAATGAAGGCTAATATGTGCAAGAGGAAAGATTTCTTCATGGTTACTGATAGGAAAAAAAAAAGAAAAATTAGAAGTGAAATTAAACTACTCAGAGAAAAGGCTCAAATACACTCTAACTTCTACTTTTGTGATCCAAGGAGCAAGATTTGCAACTCAAGTATAGAAATATGCATGGCAATATTCTGTTACACATAGTTCTGGTGGTTGTTAAAGAGTCAGAAGGGAAGTTTGGGATTATCTTAGTCTATCCTTCCATCTCATACATAAATAAATAATAAATACATACATATAAGATGTTCAACAAGTCATCTAGTTTCTGCTTGAATATTTCTAGGAATTAAGTGCTCATTCCTTATGAAGCCATCCTACTGGATAACTCAAATTGTTAGCAGGAATTTCCAATTAATATTAAGCCAAAATTTGCCTCCTGTAGCTTCTACCCATTGTTCCTACTTCTTTCCTCTGGAGCCATAAAAGCAAGTATTATCCCTTTTCACAGTAGTCATTCAAATATTTGACATTAGCTATCTCTTCTCATGGAACATCATCCCTAAATTATCCTTCAACTATTCCCCATGTGCCATGGTCTCTAAATACTAAGTTTTGAATCAGGATCATAAATTTAGAGGCAGAAAGAGACTTTTGATATCAACTAGACCAGGAAACCAAGTTACGTGACTTGCCCAAGATCACATGAGTACCAAACAAGGCTAGGATTTGAATCTGAGCCCTCTGGTTCCAAATCCAGTTTTTCCCATGACATCATTACTCTCTTCATCCAGATGACCTTATTCTATTTATGATCAATTTATGAATGTGTTCTTTATGATATAGTATCTAGAATTAGATTTAATATTCTAAATGTAATCCAATTAGTATAGTAAGTATATATAGGGACTATTACTTCTCTTGATCTGGATACCAGACCTCTAATAATGCAGATATAGATCCCATTTATTTTGATTGTTTGCACACACTATTTGGTTCATGTTGAGATTTCAGTCAACTTAAATCCAATAGGTCTGTTGATACCATCAGTGAACAGAATTTCCATTGAAGCTCCTTTCTTATATACACATGTTACATTGTGCATTGTAGTTATTACATATGTATCCTATTTCTCCATTACACTATAGCTCCATGAGGGTAGAGACCATGACTTACTTATCTTTGTGGCTCTCCTGGCACTTATCAAAGTGTTTTGCACATAGTAGGTATTTGATAAAATGTTTGTTAAACTAAATTCAGGTTAACTTTAACTTTTTACCCTTGAAGAATTCATGATACATTTATAGGGGAAAACATTAAAGAAATGAAATACAGGGCTATTTGAAGGAAGAAAATGCAGACAATAAAAGATCAATTCAGCTTAACAAACCGTTTATTATTAAACACTTATTATGTAGAATGTCTCCATGAAGGCCTACTCTAACATCCCATTATGAAGTGAAGGTCAGTGTGGATTCATGAAAGCTAAGCCAGTGGGATATAAGCTTTGGTAGGTCCTGTTAAGCTAGAAAACCTTCAAATATAGATTTAGTAATGAATGATTTATTATTTGAGGATTAGCCTATCAGACTTCTTCAATCACAGTAACTCCAAAGATCATCTATTGAGTGAAAGAAAGTAATCTGCATTAATGGAAGGAGTATCTATGTAAAGGAAATCATAGATCTTTTAAGTACTGAAATAAATAATAGCTATGGGGACCCATAAAGAAGAAAAATCACCATAGTTCCTATCCTAAGAGTTTATGATCTAGGGAGGTATATAATATGTAGATAAATGACTACAATGCAAAGTAAAATGCAGAAAGGGCCTAGGAAAGGCCAAAATGAGAAAAATCTGAGAACAGGACAAGAGGGATTACTACCTAGCTAGTTCTCCCTCCCTTCTTCCCTGCAATGTTGATTCATTGAGTGAAAGGTTGTGGTTGTGGGTGATAGATGAGAACCTTTATATCTTTAAATCTTCCTTTCTGAAATGAACAACTGGGATTCCACTATATTTATACTGTATCTGCATCCATTAACTTTATCAGAGGAGAATTTTACTAGAGTAGATGGGTCTAGGGAGGCTGGTAAAAATCCAAATCTCAAATGTAGTCTTAAAGATTTTATTATAGTGAAAATCCTAGCTTATGGTTTAACTAGTAAAGCTCTTACCTTTTGCTTTAGAATTGATACTAAATATTGGTTCCAGGGAGGCAATGGGGATTAAGTGACTTGCCCAGGGCCATACAGCTAGGAAGTATCTGATGCCATATTTGAGCCCAAGACTTCCTATCTCCAGGCTTGGCTCTCTGTCTCTACATCTAGCTACTCCGTAATTAGGTCCAAATTTGCCATATCAGTGCCTCCTGTGCACCCAGGAACACTAAGTCAAATGGAACAACAAATGTAGAATTTAAAAGAATTTTTTAAAAAGGTATTCTCCTAAAAGAGGAACAGGGGGAAAAAAAAAGCTCACATGCTATATAATTCCAGTGCATATCATGTTTCCATGTTTCATGTCAGCTGTAAGGAAAAACTCTGCCACGTGAGGCATTCCTTTTAACTAGGCTTCAAATATAAGAAGGCAGGAGGGTAGAGCAAATTATCAACTGATAGCTGATATGGCATTCCTTATTTAAGTCTTCTGACTCTTTCATTCACACTATGATTATGCTGTCTCCTCAGGGTGACAAATCTGGAAGCTTGGGAATGGGTAAGTCAAAGGGGCTAGATCACAGCTAGGCCATGAATGCCATTAACTGAGGGTACTATACTATATCCTGCCATCTGAATCCAGGCAAAACAATTTAGCCCATATATGGAATTACATTCTTCATCTCTGCTATTCTCCAATGTATTTCTTGACTTGACCAAAGTGTTGACTATGAATGGAGTCTCATTGGTTTACCAAGCCAGGCCTTATTATGTTTTTGGTACATCAGGAGGTACACACTCTTGGTAAACAATCATTTTTACCTTCTTTGGCTTAAGAATCAAGAGTGAGTGGCCCAGTGGGTAGAAAGAGGCTGCAGTATAATTCCAGTGATAACCCATCCTTGAAGAAATGTATAATGGAAAATGAAGTGAATTGGCAGTGGGGTAAGAGCAGGAAATGGATATCTAAGTGTTACAATGGATCCACAAAAGATAAAAAAGGAGCTCAAACTTCTTTTTGGTTGGATTTCCTATGGAGGATCTGTTGGAGAACACAAAGAAACTGAAACGATGAGAAGGCATCGATGAGTTACATTATATTCTGATGGAGACAATACCCACATGGATAAGATCACAGATCCACTGAAGTAGCATTTAAATCAAATATCCCCTGTTATTAAAGTCTGGAAGTTATGGGTGAGGCATTGAAAGTAGTTATAGGATTAAAGCAAAGCATAATGGTTGGTATATAACAGCTATCTAAATAGTCAAATAAGTTGGTTGAGGGTCTGAAATACACTCAGTCTTTTTGCCATCTCTGAGTCATTTCCAACAATGGCTATTTCATTCCTGTCAACCATGACTTTCATTTCAAAAACTTTCAGACATCTCCACAAAACTTGTTCCAGTCAAGTAATCTTATTCACTTCCTCAAATATTTAATATTTCAATGTATAGTCTATATAGTCCATTAGATACATTTTTACATACTTGTCTCCTATGTATCCCATTTTCTCCATTGACAAAGTTCTTCAATGTTAAAAGCCCAAGTTTTCTGTTTCCTTTTAACTTCTCCGTGGCCTAATAACAATACTCTACATATTATAGACATTAAAGTAATATGGTTGACACCAAGGGAATATCATCTATCACCTTTGAGGATTTTTCACCCTTTAGAGTGCTCCTGAAGATTTTCTTTAACAAAGAACCCCAAACCCAATAAGAGTAAATCTAAGATCAGTATTGGAATAATTTCTGCCAGAGGTGGAAAAAATGCTACCATATTTATATGAGGAACACTCAAACTGAGTTTTTCAAGGTAGCAAAAATTTCCTGACATTATATTTCCAGCTCATTATAAACGTGAACACTCATGGCTAATTATACAACTTTATAAGTATGGTTTAATATTTGGGGATTGGATGGGAATATGGACTAAAAATAATCAACTGGGTATAAGTGTATGTGAACTTGTGACTATTTTCCTTGTTCTATCCCTCCAGGTCAAATGAGGGAAAGGTGGGGGTAACTGCAAATACTAAAGACGAAAGTTACCATATTAATAGTTCTGTAGTTTTTCACAGCAAAATTGATTTCTCAAAAGATACTGGTTATCTTAAAAGTCCACATTGTGAACAATAAGGATTCAGTTTTGATCTTGATAAAATGTAGGCATATTTAAATGAGCAGGAGCCACCAAACAGAGACACACTTGAGAGAAAGGGAAGGCAGAAGAAGAGAAAGAGGCTCTAAACTTATTTCTTCAAAATTAGCTGCAAGTAGATTACTATCATCCTCTTGTTTCTCTGAAAGATTTTTAATGATTCTTACTAATTTAGAACTAATTTCTTCTTGGGTCAGAATTTACCCAGAAGAGGGTTATGGTGTACCATATATGTGCCTTAACTAACTACAACAAAAAAATACATGTCCTTTAGAATTGATACTTGTGGATTCTTTCTTTATCCTATAATTCTTCCTTAGTTCAGAAGAGTGCTCTGTTGATTTCTTAGCTAATAAATTACTTTTGACTATGTATATGAGAACTGAAGGTGCTATTTTACAATGGTCTTAAGGACTATTTCATTTAATTTCTCTTTGAAGCCCTACTAAAACATAGGTTATCAAAGACATAAGCTAGCAGTAATATATACTTGAAACTGGGGTACTGAACAATACACAGATTTTTCCCCATCCCTTTTAAACACAGATCAGATCTAGATTATCACATTCTTCCAAGTACAGCATCAGCCAGCACCAAAAGCAATATTGCAAGAAGTGGCCCATGTTATTTACTTTCACCACATTTTAGAGCAAGGTGTGGAATAGTGTAAGCATGGTACAATACCATATAACAGGCCTGGGGTGGGGGAGGAGTGAGGTAGAGGGAAGAAGACATTCATTCTTTAAGATTCTTCAGGCATTTACTAAACCAAAAAACAGGGAAGCCACTATCAGAACCTATAATAAATTAGGGTAGACTCTTAAGTAGATCTGACCAAGATTTGTATCCTATACGAAAGGTTCACCAATACTGAAAAGTAGAGATGATCGAGGGTAATGAAAATGGCTGTTTGAATTCACAGCTTGTCAAGTTCCTTCCTTAAGCCATGCAACAAATCATTAAACAATACGGTCAGAAGGCTCTGGCAGAGATAATCTAGTCTAGTTGACTAATTCCAAGTAGATTTACATATATGCCATTTAAGAAAGATAGTTCTAGAACCTTCTTTTAGCATCTATAGAACTATTTGAAATGAAGGATTCTAATCTGAATGCCCACCTACTGATTAGAGTTTCAATGAAAAATAAGTGTCAATTTTTGTTAAAGGTATTTAATAAAATTGCATTTCCTTACCATTTATTGGATCAAGGTCTTTAGATTGAATCTTATACATTACCTAGTCTAGTCCTTTCATGCTACATATGAGGAAATTGAGCTCAGGGAAGAAAAGTGGCTTGCTCACTCAGGCAGGTAGTATGTATATACAAGTCTTTAATATATTTTTAGACATGTCTTTAATACAGTTTTTGACTCTATACTCTATCACTTGCCTCTTCAATGTGATTTAAAATGGAGATGTTTTGTGCATCATCTCCATAGGTGGATTTTCTGAGTAAGTAAAACACTTGATTATAGAATTTTCATGATGTGATATAGATTTCAGTTTTTTAGAAATCTAAATGCAATTGTGCTCTACACATCATGAAAAAGAAATAAATGCCATCTGCTACAAGCCATTTACCCAAATTACTATGTTCCTTAATAAGCCAAAAACACTTCATTCTCTTGGGGTTTCCTGAAAATACAAATTGCTAAATTCCCTAAAATTTACAAAGCCTACATGAGATTAATAAGATTCAACTAGCAGGTACAGGGAGGTCCCATTAATAGGTTGGTTTTCATCTAATTTTTCAGGATGGTCAAATCTCAATTACCCACACTAATGAGGAAGAGAGAGAGAATAGCAAAAAAAAAAAAAAAAAAATCTAAACATCTGAACCCAATGACTCTAACCTTTCTTCCTGGGCTAAGGCTGTCAAGATTTTGCTTCACCAAATTAGCTAAGTTGATTTTCTACATTTTTGCTGTTACTCACATTCTAGGATTGAGAGCAGTGCAAGATTGTTCTTCAGATAGCAATCATGAAGGAGAGGAATGAAAACAGAATTATGGTGAAATATAAAGAATCCTGAGTATATGGTCAAAAGACTTGGGTTCTGATTCCAACCCTCTTGTTTACTACCTGTATGCCACTAGGAAAGTTATTTTGCCTCTCTAGGCTTTAGTTTGCTTGTTTGAAAAATGAAGACTCTGAACTAGATGATATCTTGGGTTCTTTTAGTTCTAAATCTTATTGTCAGGCTTATATTGCCAACGACACATAGGGCAGAATGAGGAGAAATTGGTAGAAGTTGCCAAAAGGCAGATTTTAGCATCATATAAAATAAATGTTTAACACAGCTGTCCAAAAAATAAATATACTGCTATACTGCTTTAGGAGGTATTGAATTTCCCTGTCACTAGACATATTCAATGGAGTTTTGACCATTGTCATTTAGAAGCACTTAGAATTAGCTAGCACAACTATGGTTCAGTTCTAGTTCCTTAGACAATAACTAGTTGTTATGTGGCATCTATAATACACTACAGAACTAAAATAAGAAGATTTGACTGAGTTAAGAGTTTTTTTTTTATCTAAAATTGTGGAAATACCTAAAACCTCAAAAGAAATCAGGTCTTCCCAGCACGGAGTAATAGTTCAAGGTCATAACAAAGCTAAGAAAACAGGAGAGGTGAATACAAAGATGAACATGCTGAGAATGGCAAGGCACAGATGATATTTTCTTCTTGCCTTGGAAGTCAGGATATATTTGAGTTTCTAAAGCACTATATATTCTCTAATGAGAAAAGTCCCAAGGCTTATGCAAAGCAGATTAAAGCTAGAGACTTTGATCATTGGTGAAGTATAATGACAGAGTAACACAATATAGTAGAAAAAGCACAAGACTTAGAGTCCATGTTTTGCTATTTACTAACTGTCTGGCCCTGGGTGAGACATTTAACCACACTGAGGTCCAGTTTCCTAATATGTAAAATGAAGATGCCTGAATAAATGATCTCCAAAGGTTCTTTTCATCATGAAAGCTGTGATCCTATGATCCTAAGTCATATTAGTAAAACTGGTGGCAAAAGACAGAAAGAGGGAGCCAGGATAATACAAAGAATTATAGTTCTTTGAAAGCCTGAATCTCAGAAGAACTAAGTTCTAGTCCTATTATCTCTGCTTAGTAGATGTATCACACCTTGGGAATGCCACTTAGCCCAAATTTTCTCATCTTTATTTTTTTTTATTTTTTATTTTTGCAGAAGAGTGATAAGGGCTAGGCAATGGGGGATAAGTGACTTGCCCAGGGTCACACAGCTAGGAAGTGTCTGAGACCAGGTTTGAACCTAGGACCTCCTGTCTCTAGGCCTATCTAGGCTTTCTATCCACTGAGCCACCCAGCTGCCCCCTTTTCTCATCTTTAAAGTTAGGATAATTCAATCTCTTCTCAACTCATAGGATTAAGGATCAAATGAGATAAGGTATGTGAAAGCATTTTGTAAACTGTAAAAAGCTATATATTAAGGTCATATATTAGAGAAGTTTATGTGCAATAAGTATAAAAAAAAACACCTCCATCTCTCAATACATATGCCCCATTAAAACCTACAAATTTTACAGTCACTTGAGAGGTTAGGAAGAATCTTCCTATTCCCAGGCTTTCCTCTCTAGCAAGACAAGGATTCTGATATTTGTGGATACAGAGTACTCAACATATATTTTATTAATCACTTACTATATACAGGGCATTGGAGAGACAAAGACTAAAACAACAATAAAACCCCAAACCTATTGGATTGCAGAGTAACCACACAGAAAATACAAAATGAATGGATTATAATCACAGAATTAAGAGCTGAAGGGATCTTAAGTCATATAATTACATTTTTTTAATTTTACAAATGAACTGAGACCCCAAAATGTTCACTGACTTGTTCAACATAATATAAATCGTAAGTAGCAGAACCAGTATCTGAAAAGAGGTTTCCAAATCCAGGACTCTATACTAAAAAATTGTTCCTTTTCTTATGGTCATTTGAAACTGGAGAGATGTTCATACATCTAGGATGATATTAGCACAGCTCATCCTAAAGGCAGAGGATATAACCCAGATATAATACCTCTCAAATCTTTTGTTAGAAGTAAGGAAGCATAGTTAATTGACAAACAATAAGTTTTCATCAAGATCCAATGTGCTTTTTTTAAACCACACATAAAACCTCCAAAACTCAAAAGCCCCACAACTCACCTATTCTTTTCCATTTCATTGTGTGTTGATCTGAAAGAAAGGGAAAAAAAACACAGTAAGGTTATTCTCACCTAGAGTGACCACAGAAATATTACCATATTTACCATTACAACCAGTCTACCAACTTTTTCAATGCCAGAGCTAAAAGGGATGTTTGGAAGACAACCAGTCACTGTTCATCTTCACTGTAGGAATGATCAGTTACCATTTGATGGGCTAAGAAAATATATTAAATAAATATTTCTATCCTATAAGAAACAAGAAAGGGAATGGTTTCAAAGAAATCCTGGGAAGACTTTTATGAATTGATATACTGAAAAAAACCCGAACATTTTGAAAGACTTAAGAATGTTGATGGATGCAATAATCAATCTCTTTTCCAAAAGACCAGTGAAGAAGAATGCCACCCACCTCCTAACAGAGAGGTGATGGATTAAATATGCAGAATAAGAAACATATTTTTAGACATGGCCAACATGAAAATTTGTTTTCCTTGACCATGCATATTTTTTTGCAAGAGTTTTGCTTTTCTCTTTTTTTTTCTAGTAGGGGTAGGATGAGAAGGAAAGAATTTGAAAGGGGCAGCTGGGTGATTTAGTGGATTGAGAGCTAGGCCTAGAGACAGGAGGTCCTGAGATCAAATTTGACCTCAGATATTTCCTAGATGTGTGACCCCAGGCAAGTCACTTAACTCCAATTGTCTATCCCTTATAGCAGTTCTGCCTTGGGACTAAGGTCCTAAGGAAGAAGGTAATGGGAGGGAAAAAAAAGGGGCAAAGTGTACTTGAAGTGTTCTAATCATGTCACTACTATGTGCAAAAATCTTCCTTACTGCCCCATTGAGTAAAGTTCAAACTCCGTTTATTATTCAAGGTCTTCCACAATTTGGAACCACCCCACTTTTACAGTTATTTCATATTATTCTCCTCCACATTCTATTTCATAGCTAAATTAGACTGTTCTCTTTCTCCTGCTCACTTTGAGATTTTCCAGCACCCTTTCTTTGTTCATGATTTTCCTTAGACCAAGAATGTTGTCTCTACACCTGCTGAATTTCTACCTATTTTTTAAAGCTTAAATTCAAAAGTTTCTCCAGGAAGCCCTTCTTGATACCCCACCAATGACTTACCCCTTCAAAATCAAATAGCATTTTCCTTGTACCACTAATGTACTTACATAATACTTACATTTATCTGTATGTATATCTTATTTCCCTACTAAAAGTTAAATAAGAATAGATTCTTTTACTTGTTTTGTATTTTCTCTTGGACAGAAATTTTGTTGAAATGTGCATTATGTTCACAAAAGAAAATAGTCCCACATCATATGTGAATTTAGGGTGGCATAATACTACCTATTTTCTTTAAGTTGAGTGTAAAAGAAAGATCAGATGCCATTTTTCTGGTTTAGATTACATGTCAATCTCAACTTGTTTGACTTACAGCAAAAACAAGTTTTACTTTGACTAAAGGATATAATGTGGAATGGATAAAACAAATTTCATATCAATCTTACTACTAGTAACTACATTAATATCACCCATATTCTTCTGAGTGACTGCTGAAGAAGAGATATATACAATGCCTTTTAGTAAGGAGTTTAAAAAATGCAACTTAAGAAATATGAGCTTATTCAACCAGTGATGGGGTTAAGTTTTAATGGTATTTACAGCTTTGTTACTGATGTGCCCCAGTAATGCCCTATGAAAGGAGGCATTACTACTTCACCATACTGCCCTTGTTTAACCCTCTCCATGAGATATGGTTAATAATACTATGTGATACTACCCACTGAAATAAGAGTGTATCTATGAGGTAGTAGTTATAAAGAGGCTTTTAGAACTTTGGATGAAAGCTAGGGTGGATATAGTCTTACTATTAGTGATCTTAAGTTGACCTTTAATAAAAAGGCATATTCTAAGCATTATATGAAAAAAGTTTCTACAAAAGTCATTAAAAGTCAATATAGACCCCTGAATACCCTTTCCTTTGGTCTAGGATAGGAATTTCATCAGCCATCTGGCCCAAGGCCCAAGGTTTTCAGATTAGGAAAGAGGAGTCAGAGAGGTAAGTTGACTTGCCCAAGGTCACAAGAGATTTAAGAAAGCTGGGCTGGAACCCAGGTCCTGATTCCAAGTCTAGCTCTTTCCTACACAGTGTAATTCCAGGGAGCTTTAAAGAATCATAAAATAAGAACTGAATCTGACTCTGATGTCAATCATTACAAGATAGCATCAGGATAGTCAATAAAATAGCCTCATGAGGGGAGGGGCCCTGAACTTCAACTGTAAGGTCTTAGAGGTGAGCACTTACATGATAAGCAAGTCCCATGGGATTAATTATAGAGGACAAAAGACCACTCCTCAAGGAGTTCATTCATGTTAGTTATTGGCTTATTTTGTTCTAGTATGCTTTCAGGGTCAACTATGAAAAAGGAGATTTCAAACCACTTTTTAAAACTCTTCTACAGTCTTCTGGGATAGGAAGTTTTAATGAGAAAGAAAAAGGAAATCAGGATTTTATGTTTTAGGATGATTTATTTAGGATCAAAGAGACTTACAGGCATCAAAACTAATTATCCTGAAGGCTTTAACTTATTCAGTTTGTCATACTTAGCCCTTCTTATCCCATTGTTCAGGAATTATCCAAAAAATCTATTTCCTAGACCAGCTAGCTGGATGGGCATGGTTTATAAAGATTTGTCTTATCATTAAGACCTTTTTTAAAAGTCACATGACATTTTTAACAGAGATAAAACTTTATATCTTGTTAGATTGTGTTTTTGACTACATTGTTTACTGCCTTGGCCATAAGAACTATACTTAATAGAAGAAGGAAAGGAAGAAAGGATTGAATCAAAAGAGGGAGCAAAGGTAGTGAGTTAGCTAGGTGTGTACAGGCTTTTCTGACCATAGTAAGAAGTGAATGAATTAAAAAGCAACTATATGGAATGTATGCATGTTAATTGTAAATTTCTTATTTATTTTAAGAGTCAACAATGTTCATTACAGTTTGGATGTCAAGGTTAAATTTTTTGCTAGAAAGTATATCTCCCTTAAACAGCTTTGAAAAATCACAGAAGTCTTGCCTGCTTATGCAAATTTACTCTAAATTTTAAATTCCCAAGAAGATCACCATCCTTAATTTCTAGCATATTTCATTTTAGTTATTTGATAAATACTTATTAAATGTCTTCTTTGTACTATGTAAAAAGGAGATATGAAGATAAAGATAATTATCCCTACTCTCAAGGCCACCATCTAGAAGAGAAAAAACAAGTATACAAATAAAAAATGTTTTAAACATGAATGTGTAAAAAGACTTTTAAGCTACATTTTTGTCATTCATCTTAACTGAAATATTCTTCACTTAAAGAATTGATTCCCAAAACAGAACCCAAAGTGATTATTTCTGAGCTCTCTCATTTTATATTATGTGAACTGAAGAATATATGCCCTTTTCCAATATTCTATTTGATTATTGAAAAATCTTGATGTCAAATTTATACATTTAAAAAAAAGATGAACAATGAAGAATTGTAGACCTATTCTCAGTCTTTAACCATATTAGACACTTCAGAATACTCCTCAGTTACAGAAATATATTCTCCCTTTCCAAATCAGGTCAGTTGTTTTACCACCATCTTGAAATAGGGCTGGTTAGCATTCTTTCAACTACTACTTTCAACTACTGATTTTCTAATAGCTGCCTCATTTTAGGAAAGCATATCCCCAAAAGCTCTAGCCTTCAAGGAACTGATTAAAAAACATTAATAGGGGGAAATAAGCACTACAAGCTAACTTTACCTAACCTCACTCCAAAAATGTAATGGTAGATAACTGCCTTTGCCAAAAAGGACCAACCAATAGTTCTTAGTACTCTATTTGAATGGTTCTTAAGGATACAATATTTACAATCATGTTTATTGACTTTGGGCAAGGCACTTCCTTCCCTGAATCTCAGTTTTTTCATCTATATAATAAAGGATTGTTCCAAGTGATCTCTAAGGCTTCTTTACAGTTCTAAATCCTATGATCCTGTTATTTAAATATAACAAATAGAATTAAAGCTTAATTTAACATATTCTTATTAAATGCTTCCTATCTATAAGGTGCTAGGTTATGCTTGGTGATAACCCCTGCATTTTCAATTCCAAGAAAGGTTACAATGCAGTTAAAACTTATTATTTCTGAACGTTGGTTTTATAATTGAATTGCTTCTTTTTCATTACATATATTGGGAAGAAAGGAACCTAGATCAAGCAAAGAATCAGCATTTTAGTCAGAAATAACGAATATAAAACCCAATGAATGTGGATCAGAAACAGTCATTCCAAATACAGTAGTAATTTCACCCTATCACCTCAGAACAAAAACATTATAACCCTAACAAGGACTTGTGTGCAATATCTATTCAAATCAAGAGGTCAAACTACATTCCCTAGTGAAAAGTCTCATTGGTTAGGTAGGGCAATTACAGACACAAGTGACTAAGAAAATGACCACATTTAAAGTAAGACAACCTGTTCATCCAATTGCTTGGTGCTATCTTCAGATTTAATTATATTCTCTCAAAGATCCTTGAACATGTCTATGCTTTCAGATAGTATGCATTGATTTAAGTAAGAAGCATGCAAACCTAATGCCTCCAACTGAAAAAAACTGAGCTATACCATAATTCCCATTCAAAAAAGAACAAACCTACTGGCAATAGTAATAGTTAAGAATGATAGTGGTTGGGGGCAGCTGAGTGGCTCAGTGGATTGAGAGCAAGGACCAAAGACAGGAGGGTCCTGTGTTCAAATCTGACCTCAGACACTTCCTAACTATGACCCTGGGTAAGTCATTTAACCCACATTGCCTAGCCCTTAACATCCTTCTGCCATAGAACCAATATACAGTATTGATTCTAAGATGGAAGATAAGAGCTATTAAAAAAAAGATACTGGTTGCAAAAAAATTATTTTCTATTAATGAACTTGCCTTGAACTGTAACCAATTATTATTTACTTCTAATCTATTCACTCTGTAAAAAAAATAACCCTTTAAAAAATCATGCTAAGGGCAAGTGCCATCTTTAAGTACAATCTGTATAATATTTATGGGTTATTTTGAACATCAAAGATGGACAAAAGAGCAATGCATGTGCATTTTTCTGGACAAATATAATTTGAAAACAAATATTTCTTCTAAACATGATGCACCAGGTTGAATCTATAGCAAAAAACAAAAACTCCCCAAACAACAAATCAAATAAATAAATGCTTGTTTTGTCATGAAACAATTCAAGGCTTTAATTTGTTTCACAAGCATTTACTACCCTTTATATGCTAACAGCACTATGGTAGGTACAGAAAATTTACAAAAACAACAACCAAACAGTCTCTGCTTTCAGGGGCTTATATTCTACTGATTTAATTTTTTTTACACTATAAAAAAATAATAATAGTGCCTTATACTTACAGTGTTTCCAGATAACAAAGTGCTTTCCCATACACAATCTCATTTAAAAATTCATACCTCTGTGGTTAGGTATCCCAGGTTTGCTGATGAGGAAATGAGGCTGAGAAAGGTGGAGGTTATATGACACATTTAAAGCTCCAAGATGCTGGATAAATGGCAGAGGTGGTATTTTAATTTATCTTTCTAAGGCCTGGGTTCTTACCACGACGTCATACCTGCCTCTTCATTTCAGATGAGCACCTTTGTCAAAGGTGTTATATACATACTACATATACACTAGCAGATCATGTAATGTTAATGTTGTGAGGGAAAGAAAAATACAAATATGCTCTGAACCAAGAGTATAATACAAGTGTGCATCACACATCTTGTAATTCCACTTGCAACACAATGGAGGAAACTAAGGATAGAAAGGCAACATGTTACAAAGTATTTGTTAGCTTCCCAGCCTTTAGTGGCTTGCATATGTCATAGAGACTGTCCAAAAAGAGCTACTCTAAGGAGTTATTCATGGAAAACAAACAAATAAACAAAAACATACCCAAAACAAAAGTAGCTAGAAAATCACATGACTCTCTAAACTAGTGGCAGAAATGCCAATGTTTTTAATTTACTAGCTTGTTCAATGTCTCCATAAAAATAGCATTTCAGAAACTGACCATCCAACTTTTCACATAGCAGGCTGAATCTAATTTGGATAAATTTACCTTGTAAGGAAATTCATACCAAGCACAAATTACTAACAACTTATAACCCCTGTCCACATTAAAAGACTACATCCTTTTAACATTTTCTCTTGCCCCTCAAAACAAAACATATACCAAGGTTTCAATCACTAAAGCACCCTTCTAAAGCTCTTAGTAAGCAGAAGCAGAAAATAAGTCAGCATCCTCAAAAGAGAACCAATCCATTTAATCCAAATGCCAAATGAGAAATTCTATGACTTCCTATGCCAAATTGAATAATTTAATCTGTTTAGGAAAAAAATCCTTCACAATGAAAACAAACTAAAGGAAAACCACTGTCTAGCATTTCCAATTATAGGGAAGTTGCTCTGAATTTGCAGCTTTTGAAAGCATAGTATTGTCACTGCTGGTGCTTTCCCCTTCGTTTCTTTTGCACTTTCCCAACCCCCTTCCCACAGGGAGGCAAAACAAAACAAATAAATCTCCCTCCCCCCAAAACCACCTGGAGAAATCTAAATTCTCTTTTCCTCTTCCCCAACAAAAGAAATGCTTTCTCCACAGGCTTGAGGTTGTGCTGTACATTACTATATCACTGCTATATACAGAATATATTTACAGGGTTGTAGTCACTACAGCAAATTGTATTCTGCGGTGGAAGTGTACACAGAAGGGAGATAATGGACTAAAGAAGAGCTATATTTTTCAAATCACCTGCTGCTGCTGCTATTCTTCTTGGATTTGCTCCTCCGTTTTAAGGCATCTCTGTCCTTGTTATTGTATGGTAACATGGAGGCATAACCATGTTCAGCTTCTAGAAAATCAGAGGATTCAGTCAGTAAATGATCCTAGATCGTTCAGTCTATCTTCCTCTACTTCCCCCATTCAGGACACATCCTCACACTTGCCGACAACCCCTTTTTATTATTTTTTAAAGGGATATGTTGAACCAAACAAATGAAAGTGGAATTCGGAGAACAATGAAAAAAAAAAAAAAACAAAACCTCAACACGTTTTAAAAAACATGCTCCGAGTTTTAGGCAGGTGGAAAGGAGGATTCCAGATCCTCATTGTTGAAAAAGAACAAAACACACCACCGACGCTCAAAAAGCCAGATGTTTCTGATACTAAATACCCAGCAGGTTGGAGGTGTTGGAAATAGGAAAATACACACACTCACACACACACACACGCACACACACAAACACACATATACACACGAAGGGTTCAGACAAACAGGATTCAAAAGAGTGGAGAATGGGGGTGGGGGGGCGGGGTGGAATGGACCTTCGGGCTGTAAGCGTGGGGAGAACGTTAGGGTGATGTAGGAGCGAGTCCCATTCGTGAGTGGGTGGTTAGCTCTGTGGGGGAGGGCATGTGGGTAGGGAACTTAGCTGAGGTAAATCCAGGGGTGTATCTACATTTTAGTGAGAGCTACAGGTCTGCTTGCCTCCCCAGGAGGAGGCAGGAGATGCAGCGCGCATCAGGCTGCCCAGCATCAGCTCCCTCTCTCCCTTTCCCTTCCATTCCATTCATTGCCTCGTGGTGGGAGAGGGGGCCGCTGTAGGATGGGGAAGCCCCCACCCCCACTCCTTGGCCCCGAGTTGAGGGGGGAGGTTGGGGCGCTCGCGGTGTTGCCCTCCTCTAACAACCCTCCGAGCGGTCAGGGCTCCCCGCCCCCACCAGGGCTTTGCACATCAAGGTCCGTCCAGCCAGTCCTCCCTTCCACACGCGTGTCCCCCTTAGGCCCCGGGCACCCCTCTCCGGCCAGAGCTTTAGGGCCCTTAGGGCTCCGCCCCGGTGTCTGCCCCCTCATTCCAGTAGCTACCCCCTCAGTCCGTCTGTCCCCTGTCCCCCGTGGCTGGCTGCCCCCTCGGTCTGCCTGCTTTCCCTCCCCCCGTGGTTGCCTTCTCGGACTCCCCACCTCAGGCCCCCCGTGGGAGTCCTCCCCGCCCCCGTGCACCTCGCTCTCGCCGCTCCAGGTAATCGGCCGCCTCCAGCAGCAACTGGATGTTCATCCGAACCGCCGCCGCCGCCACCGCCATTCTGCATCCACCGGGGGCCGGAGCCGCGGGACCAACCCCCAGCGCCCGCGGCCTCGTTGCCCGTCCGCTGGACAGACAGTGAGATGGTCACCCCAGTACACACACACCACGCTGGGAATCACTATCCCTGGGGGTCGGCCAAGGGGCGACAGAGACACCGACACAGTGACAGGACCCGGAGCGGAGGCACTGCCACCTACACTGCCGAGTGTTTATCTCCGACTCACCCCCTAGCCACCCCCCCAAGCTCCTTCACTTGACAGGCCCGCCTTGGCGGCCGCCCTCATTGGACACGAGGTTAGACGCCCCGCCCCTTCCCTTGCCCTATTGGGGAAGGGCACCGTGGTGCCGCCCGCGGGCTCCGCTACTCGCTCTGGTTGGGTGAGCTTGACAAGGCCCCGGCCCCACCCCCCATGTTCCTATTGGGCTACCCGTCTTC